>NC_056750.1:474348006-474490506 GCF_019279795.1 Protopterus annectens
TGTCAACAGATAAGCATGGGAAAGTCAAGAAATGGAAGGTGTACACTGTGGCCAACACCAAAGTTTCATGCTGTACGTGCATGTGCGCGTGTGCGCGCTGGGAGGCGCGAGTAATACAGAGTGCGCGCGTGTAAGCGTGAGTGCGCGCGTGTAAGGCAGAGTAAGCATGTAGGAGCCTGTTTAAAGATTTGAAAACCTGTTTGCACTGATGTACACATGTTTTAATCTGAATAAGCAGATTCTAGTCCGTTTAAGCATGTGTGCGCGCGTGGTAGCCACTGTGAGCGTGTTTTCGCTGGTATGCGTGCTGCTCCCCCCTGAGGAAAGAGAGGAAAAAGGAAGCAGAAGAAATGGTAGGAAACTAGCAGGGAATACTTGTAGAGGTAGCAGGTGAAAACAATTAGAAGCAGGCAATTACACAGGCGGAATACAAGCCCAGCCCAGCACTTAAAACACTGCAAACAGCATGTTTCTCTCAAGAGACACTGCAAGACAGGAGTAAGCTAGTAGAAGTGAAAACTGAAAAAGCTGCACTCAGACCAAACATGCTAGGGGCTGCCATAGCTGTCATAAGGAGACATAGGAGACTTGCTGAGGGTGGTGACAATGGAAATGCTGCCAGACAACCCACAGTGAGGAGACGGAGAAGAGTGTACAGGCCCAGCGTCACCTACCAGGGGTTACATGAGCTGGAGATAGTGGAGCGCTATAGAGTGGACAGACACCTCCTGCAGCAAATTGTTGAGCTGTGCAGGCCACGCCTCACACACAGAACCAACAGAGGGGAACCCATCCCAGTGGAAACCAAGGTATGTGTTGGCCTAAGAATACTAGCAACAGGTACCTTCCAGAGACGAACTGGTGATATGATGGGGATATCACAGGCATCAGCCTCCAGGGTACTGCACCAGTTCCTGGGTGCCATTTCAGCACATGTCGGTGAGCATGTATATTTCCCCAATGCCGGTGAGGTATTGGCCAGCAATATGCGTCTCTTCCAGCAAATAGCGGAAAACCCTGAGGTAATGGGTGCAATAGACTGCACGAACATACGCATCAAAGCACCAGCCGGTGAGCGGGGTAGGGCCTACATTAACCGCAAGGGCTTCCCCTCCATCAACTGCCAGGTCATGTGTGATGCCCAGGGCATAATAATTAATGTGTGTGCTGCCTGCCCTGGGAGCTACCATGATTCCCATAGCTGGCATTTGACGCAGCTGTACCAGACATTTGCCAATGGGGACATCCCACATGGTCACCTAGTGGGGGATGCAGGTTATGCACTGGAGCCGTGGCTGATGACACCCATCAGAAATGCACACACACCCGAACAGGAACGCCATAATGAGGCACACGCACAAACACGTAATGTAATAGAGCCTGTGTTTGGGCTGCTTAAGTCACGGTTCTGGAGCCTGGACACATTTGGTGGAGCCTTGCAGTACTCACCAACTACATGTACCCAAATTGTCATGGTATGTGCTATGCTACATAATATGGTTCTGCGAAAACAGCTGCAGCAGGACCAGCATAGGGCCGGCACAAACAGCCCCCCACCATTGCCAAGGCCATCACAGGCAGAGCGTGACTCCGAGGAGGAACAACCTGAGCCTGCCCCAGTAGGCAGAATGAGGCGTGCCCAGTATGCCCTGGCCTTGGCAAAGAGGCAACGCATAGCACATACACTGGCTCAGTAGGAACCCTGGGAATGATACCCCTCTCTGACGCACTCATAGGGATGCCTAACATGACACAACGTGTTCTCAAACATGTACAGGGAGTGTAGTATGTGCATCTGACAGAGGCAGCCCTGCAGCACCACCTGAGGCATGATCGCCATGTATTAAGCAATGTAACACCATCTAGTATATGCAAATATGAAGACTCAACCTAACATCTTACCCTCACCAAGCATGATGCCACACTATGAAGACAACAAGATCAAGTACAATAATTGGCTGAGGTATTGCTGTTAGCAAGGGGGAACACATGGCTGACAGCCTGGGTTGACATGCCGAGCAAGACATGATGCCCCACCTGCCAGGGATGGCACGCACCCAGCACACTTGGCTGTGTGGATACTGGCAAAGGCTGTTGTCACCCCCACTGTGCCTGGAATAGGCAAGTCTGGAAACACAAACCCACCACCATAGGTAGCACAACGGATAATAACCTGGACGTAATGCTACCCAACGCCAGAAGTCTAACCTGCAAGGTGCATGCAGATCAAACCCACCACAGCATGGAGAATGGTAATATGTGTTCTGTAACTGACACCTGGGCAAGGCCCAGAAGAGCACCCTAATACTACCAGGTTATGCCTCATACCATGCTCTACAGCTCCAAAACATGGAACACATGACAATAGGAGTGTGGCTACCAGTAATTATCAAGGATAACCACACCCCCAGGTTGGTACCACAGCAAGAGGCAGCATGGACTATCCACGGGCAAGTAACACTGTCTCAAATGGTGTACCTGTTTGAAGCCTGCTACAGACCACACACACAAATCCAGGTACCCCAGCCAGCCTTCCAGAAGACACTGCAGCGTATGAATGTCTCAACAAATACCAAACAAGGCACACACAAAGTATGACATAGGTGGCAATCCATTATGTATGGAAGAAGTAATCAGGGACCTAGGGACACAAGTGTATGGTAACCTGTCATGTGACACTCGCATTGCCAAGGTGGCCAGGAAGACCTGCTATATTGCCCACCTTAATATGAAAGGATGCACATGTAGAGCTAGAGAGGTCACTGTGCCCCCATACTCTTCCCTTATCAGGCCCATACTTGACAACAATGCCCCAGTTTGGATGTACCTTACCTTACACCTGCAGCAGTCAGAAAGACCCCAAATGTACCCCACCAACAGGATAAAGGGTACAAACATTGGACATCTGCAGCCTGGCTGAAGAAACCACAGCCCAATGCAGAAGCATACTGCACAGTCAGAGGTGATGTATGCCTGATGCACAAGGCCATGTCCAATCTAGAATGAATGGACATGCTCCACTGCAGAAACCCCAAATCCAGCAGACACATCACAGTGAGATATCTGAACCTCCACACATAGATTAATAGGATGTGCTGGAGGAACAGATCCATAACCCAGAGGCTCCTGACACTCTGGAACAGAATCCCAGTCCATGATAGGCTGAGCTCCACACACAAACTCAACAAGAGAAATCCGGTGAAGTGCATGGGAGATAGGTGTACACTGGGGGCCATCCCTATGTCACATCAAGGAAAGTAAACCCTATGTGGGCATAATATGCACATGGCAAGGGGTGGTGAGACCCACACACAGTCTGTCCGTGCTCAAACAAGGCTAGGGCAGATAGCCTAGTATGAACCTATGAACCTATGATGATACAAATTGTGCAGGACACAAAGGATTATCACACAGCTGTCCTACCTGATGGTAGGAACCATGGTGATAGTCCACAGATATGCTCTGCAGCACTCTAATATCACAAACAATACACCAAATCCACACACATTGCCAACAGCCTACTGAATAGATTCCTTCCAAACTCCCCACCAGCACCTAACTGCCAAATATCTATCCCAGGAGAGTGCTGGCCCCCTGACATTGCAGATGCTGAGTTAACAGCCAGCATCCGCAAAGCACAGCACACAGCATCAATGGTACCAGATGGTGTCCTGGGTTGTGTCCAACAAGTACTGTAAGAAGAATGGAACAGCAAATAGCATTACTGCGCACTATCAGTCCTACCACAGGATATGTACCCAAAGAGCAGTGTACAGCAACAGTGGTCCCACACCACAAAAGGGGTGCCTGAATGGATACTGCAAACTATCACCCCTCAACCTCGACTATCTAGGTTGGCAAAGTAATGGAGAGGATGATCATGGATCCCATGATTAACGTGATTGGGTACATACAGACATTGGACCCTACCCAGTATGGCTGTCATAGGGCAGATCCTGCCCGTTACACATGTCTGACTCATGTGAAACGTGCACCAAGGCCATTTATGTGGGGAATGTTGATCACACAGCCTATCTGGACCTTGCTAAACCCTTCCATACAATACCCTAGTTGGCGGTACAGATAAGCTCACCAGCCTAACTATAAACCCCTATGCAAGTAGATGGGTTGCAAACCAGCTCAAGGACAGAACTGACCTGGCAGCCATGGCAGACTGCAAACCAGGTACAACTGGCATCCCACAAGGCATGGTCCTGGGACCTCTCTTGTATGCTATATATGTCACATAAGTACAGGCCAGCATGGAAGGACTCTGAACAGGTTCGCAAAGGACTACAAACTGGCCACCATATCGGACCCACCAGCTGACACAAGCAACCTACAAAATGCACACATAGAAAGAGACAAGTGGTGCCACAGCCATGTCAACAAGCTAAATGCAGAATAGTGTATTGTCAACCCCTGTGGAAACACAGTACATGGCCAGAAATTACCACACAGGTGTTAACCCAGTAAGTACATCAGGAGCAATAAGAGACCTGGGGACACAAGGTGATAGATATCCTGCATGTGACAACCATGTGTCTGTAGTGGTTACAGAAACATACCATATACCCACCTAATCATGAAGGTAAGCACAGCTTGGTTAGGGTAGGTCAATGTGCCTCTCCAGTCATCCATCAGCAGCCTCACAGTTGTGTACAATGGCCCTTCAGGGATGTACTGTAGCAGACACCTGCAGCAACTGGAAAGACCACACAAATACCCCACCAGGAGGATCGCAGAGCTGTAACAGATGCCATGTGTCAGCTGAGTAAAGAAACTGCAGCTCCACACAGTGCCATACTGCCTGGCTGGAGGTGAACTGTGCCTGATGTATAGAGCCAAGACCAACCTGGTATCAATGGACATTTGGCACCATGTAAACAATGAATGCTGGTGACCTATGCAGCTGACAGGCTTGAACCCCAGCACAGACATAAACAGGACATGCTGTACTGATTGGTCCATAACCCAGAAGCTCACTCCACTCACGTCTAAACTCCCACTACAGGATATCCAGGGAGTCCCTCAGTAACTGTCATCCAGAGGAATCATGATGACTGGATGGGAAATGGTAGGTGTACCCTGGATATCACCTGTATGTCACAGGTAGACAGAGGCACAGCACACTAACCGTGGCATATGTCATGGCAAACACCAGTAAATGTGTGTTGAAGGACAAACACTCTCTGACTAGCATTACAAATGGACTAGGGCACATGACCATTGTTTGTCACTGTCCACACAAGTTGTGGAATACATTAACAATGTCGGACAATCATGTACTATGCTGTCCATATCTGAACAAAATGCAACATGGTCATATCTGCACAACTGGCCCTCAACCAGTCTGGTGTGCTCACTATAAATATTACAAGCAGTGATAGGACTGAAACCGATTATACTGTCCACCACAGTGAAAGTTCTGCACCAGTACACTATACGACAATACAACTGTTTGGTCAGCAGGAAAGGATGATGACAACTGTATGCAAACTATCCCATTGCGACCCTGCAGGCACAGCATAATGCCTGTTAGGTTCAGACACAAAGCAGTTGGGCAGTAAGAACACAACCTGATGTCTAACACTCAACTGTACATGTGATATATAGATGGCATCCACACACAAACAGAAATGTGGTGGTCCACAGATCCCAGAAATGTGGTGGTCCACAGATCCCAACATAAGGAAAGGTCACACTGGGCATGCTCGCACACTTAGATAAATGAGACGTGGCAGTCAAGAAGCCATACAAACTGCAAACTGGGCATGCTCACACACTTAGGCCATGTCACAGTTCAGCAGTTGCACACACATCTGGCATTCCTATGTGTTAACACAGGAACCTCCCACAATACAGACATCTGCCCAGTGCACACAGTGAAGTTACAACAGAGACATAAGTAAAGTACTGGATCCCACTCATATGCAAACATCTCCCACAGTACACACGTTGTTTATAGAGATAGGGAAGGCTATGGCAATAAAGACCCACAAACAGTATATGAGCAACAGATACTTGCATCCGACAGGTACACATATGGCCGTAGAGTGCAATACCTGACTGTTGTCCCTAGGGAATACAGAAGGCTATCCACAGTGTATTTGGCATTTGCCTCCACAGTACAGTAGGCCACTGTGCCTGTGCAAAGTTAATGCGTAGATATGCTCTCCCCTGAACTGATGGATAGTAACAGATGCACATACCTCTTCATCCATAATAATGTCAGCACACTATACGTATGTCAGGAGCAGAAATCATACCCAGTAATGTGAATAGCGCACTCCGCTACTGCGTCTCTAACAAGTGTTATAACATAGTTAGGTAGGGGTTTGAATCCTGCAAGTGCTCAGTGTGTGTGTGAATGTGTGTGGGGGAGTAGTGTGTGCAGTTCCATGTGTAAGAGAAATGCCCCTTTTGGCAACTATTACTGCACAACACATGCTGCATATTCCACTGTCTAAACACTGATGATGTCAGCACCCTATAAGTACAGCAGGAGAAAGCAATCCCCCAGGTAATGCAAATAGCGCGCTCTGCTAATGCGTCTCTCACAAGTGTCATAACATAGGTAGGTAGGGGTTTGAATCCTGCAAGTGCACAGTGTGTGTGTGAATGTGTGTGGGGGAGTAGTGTGTGCAATTCCATGTGTAAGAGACATGTCCCTTTTGTCAACTATTACTACACAACACATGCTGCATATTCCACTGTCTAAACACTGATAATGTCAGCACCCTATAAGTACAGCAGGAGAAAGCAATCCTCCCAGTAATGCAAATAGCACACTCTGCTACTGCGACTCTCACAAGTGATCTAACATAGTTAGGTAGGGGTTTGTATCCTACAAACGCCATGTGTATTTTTGTCACACAGTTCATCCATGTGTGTGGGGGGGGTGTTCCCAATATTGCACGACATACATTATATCAGTAATGACAATGCACACATGATGTATGTGTGTGGCACCTACACATATGTACCTGTGAACTGCAAGAGTTCACATGTCCAAAGCCTGCCTCATGTGAATACATGGAATATGCATCAGACAACTGTATGACTGTGGTGTTCTGTGCAGGGGCTGCATGTGGTATGTGACTATACAGTGTGGGTTGTAGATGGTGTCATCCCACCAGTGAGGGATACATGACTGGTCTGGAGCATATAGTCCACATGTTGGTGATGAACAGGTGCAGCATGTTGTCACCACTTGTGGGAGTGGTAACAAGTTGTTCCATAGCAATGCAGGGAATGAATGATAAGAACCCTTCAGATAGGGTCTTGCAGTGAGAGTAATGCTCACACTCTGTTTGGGTAGTCGCAGTACAACCATATAATGGTGTGTGTAGAGAGAGTCATATTCCCAGTGTTGTCAGGAAGGCCAAGTGGGTTTCCTGGGTATGGGAGTGTGGTGTGTGCCAGACTTTGAACCTGAAGGCAGTCTAACCCACTGTGAGTTGCACATGGAGAGGCTCTGATGCTTTGTGCAGTGCCACCAACCTGGGGGTGTGTGTATCTGATGTGCCTTTGGATACATCCCCCTGTTCTGGTTTGGTGCATGTGTAGGGGATGACAAGCATGGTATCAGGAATGACCTGGCACTGATGGTGTGCACCTGGGAGCCTTGTATCAGGAGTCTGTTACTGCATGGATATTGCTGTACCCCATGCTAAGGACAGTTTCCACTGCATGCATCTCGAGGTTTACACTGCTGCTCTTGAGTAGCATTTTTATTAGTGTCCTATCCCGTGTGATACCTGTGTAGGTGGCTATGTAATATCAGCCTTGCATACAAAGGCACTATGTGTGTAGCAACAGCCTCTGCCAATATACAATGGCCCATGGGTGACAGGTGCAAGCTGTCCCAAGCAAAGCAATGTGGCTTGTCCAGCATGTAATCCCACACTGACAGGCATTGGATCCCCTTTGAATGTCACTGAAACGTACGTTAATTGCAGAAACTGATGATCCTGTCTATATATCATGGCAGCATTCTTGGTGAGGGTGGGATGCTACTCAAGGCCAGGGTCATACCAGCCTGTGCCACAAGTTCAGAGAGCCCCTCTATGTCCCCTAACATGTAGTCCAGGGAGGTGCATCAGAGGTCATACACACTGGCACAGACAATGACTGAGTCATACTTCTACATGCCTTGGAGTGACCTGTATGCTTGTGTTATGTGGTGGATCATAGTGCCCAATGGGCAGCTCACCGTGACAGTCACCTTGTTCAGCCTGGGAGCAGGACCCCAGTGTATGTGACGATAGAGGTACCTCATACAACTGTAGCAGGTGTGTTGTCAAGCCATATGGCCTGTGACTGTTTGGCACACAGGCTTTGTGAGCTATGTGTTGCATGTACTCTGCTCTGGCTTAACGTTTGCTTTTGTGTCTGCTTTGCAGGTGTCAGCAGCTCAGGCAGGATGCTATTCTGAGAGGCCAATAATGTACCTGTGTGTTTCTGTGTTTGGATGGTGGTCGTGGCAGGTCTATGGGAGACTGGTACTGTATTCACTGTAGTATCCCACTCCACCTGACAGGGAATGCCAGTGCTGTGTTAACAGAGCTTAGCCCCCAGTTTGGCTATGTGGTTGCATCTCTCACATGTGTTGTACATGTATGGGAAGGGGAGAGGGTTGTCTGTGTACATGAGGCAGCTGTAACATTGCCACATGACTCACAGATTCACCAACTGGACCTGAGAGTAGATCGACAGGTGACCTTTGCACATGCTACCATAGCATTGTGACTCCCATACTAAGTAATGACACATAGGGCCAATGGGGAACAAGGTACTCAAGGCAACTATGTGAGGGTGTAGTGCTCCTGATTTGTTAGTGCTGGCATATATGAATGCTGTCTTGAGCAAGTGCGAGGTAAGTCATATGCAATGTGTTACAGGCAGGCTACATGCAAACAGGACAAACAGTGACGTTCTGTCAAGTGACACATGGACATCAGTACAGTAAGCAATACAGATGTCACTAGGGATCCACAGAGGCACTGTATATCTGCACTGCAGGTGGAATCAGTGTTTCAGGAACATAACAGGCAAACATGCATACAATCAAAGCTACAGTCAGCAGGCCTGTATGTAGACTATGCTACAACAAACAAGGTGTATGACTTCCAGTAGGTAACAGTGCATATATGCAGGCACTATAAGCCAGTACCCAGACATTCACAGGTCAGACGAGCTGGGTCCAGCCACACCCCACACAAGTGTATAGACCACGTACCTTCGTAATGTTGAATAACTGGCCTGATACCCAAGTGCTTATACCTCTAATAATACACATGTCAAATAACAGACACTGAGCCAGTTCCAGACTTAGTATGATGTATGCTACCTGTCCTGGCACCACAGTATCCTTGACATGTATGGACACTCTCCCTCCTGTCATAGTTAGTTCTGTGTTTTGGTGCTGTCATGCATGGTATGAGGTGTGACCTTGTAGTGCTAGTGTGCTCCTGTGAGCCTTGAACCTGTTGTGTAGTACTGCACAGATACAACATCCTGAAACATCCACATTGCAGAGTCGTGTGTGGACTGCATGCAACTTGCAGTTGACATGACCATCATTGAGCATCAATATCTACATTGTTGTATCCCCTGTGCTACCTATGTAGGTGGCCATCCATTGACAGCCTCACCACCAGTATGCAAAGATGTGCAGACAGGACACTGTGGTAATTACTATGGGTGTATAAATCAATACAATGACATTCATACTGTAACTGCAGCAGGCATGCTGGTATATACCCACAATGATATCATTACACTGTACTGTTGTCAACATCATACTATTACAATACGTCTATGTAGTCACCCTGTGCATCAGCACCATGTTAACCTGTTCCTGCACCGATTTTACAGATTGCAGGAGGTGGCACAGTTTCATCATATGCACAGGGTGTGTACCTGGTATGCCTGAGTCTGCCACTGATGCAATCAAATGACATGTGTGTGTGTGTTGGTGAGGGACAGCAGTACAAGATGGGGCAATGTTGATGCAGTGTGTGCGTGTATGCAGTAGCCCTAAGTGTCATCACTTTGCATGTGTGTATGAATGCACACAGTCCCACCTCATGGCTGCCATATACAGGTGTTTGTGGACAGCCACAGACTGTACCTGCCAGGTCATACAGATCACCATCTGTGGCCACGGACACGGTACCTGTGCCTGGCTGGGGTGCTACGGACCGTATCAGGTACTAAGCCAGACTGGGTACTGTCATCAGAAGCAGGTGGTTGGGGACTGTCCAGCACCACGTGCACATGGTCTCCTGGGGCGGTCTGATGACAGCACAGACTCAGCATTGCTACTGCTGGCACTATGTGAGCAGCCGCGGGCCTGTTGTCGTCCGTGATGGCTGCCAGCTGCTGTTGCTGGCATATGGCCACGTCGACACCTCAACCATCCACCATTGCCCTGGCTCATGGACATGTAGTTGTGGAACAGATCTAATGTGTCCTCCCAATACCTGTCAATCACCTCAGTGAAGTTACAGATGGCAGCCACAACATCACGCATACTGTCACTCATGGCTGTGCGACATGCTCTCAGCTCCCTCAGACCCTGTCTGGTGTACCGTTCCATACGTGACTGAGCCTGCATTACAGCCCGAAACATAGCTGAGGTTGAAAGACCTCTGTGGGCACGTCTGACAGGGCGTGCCACGGATGCTCCCACGAGAACCCCTGGACGTCTGCCTGTGTGGTACCGTGTCAGGACCCTGGCCATGGCTGCTGTGTGGGGATGCATGTGCCACTGGTACCACATTACCCTGGTCAATGCCCACTGTATCCTGTCCATCACCTAGGGACATTGGTGACAAAGGATGTATTGGCAGGATGACTGTGTGCATTGGTGGGGTCGACAGCTGTGTAGTGTCAGTTGGCTGACCAATGATGGACTCTGGCACACCTACCTGTGCCATTACACCGGTATCATCATTATCACTATCCACAGCAGCTGATTCAGGTTCCCTGCTGCACGACACCAGAGCAGCACCAGAACCTGTGGGAGTAAGACAGGAAACACAGTTTACAATGTGTACACAATGTCACCACTGATACAAACATGCACACATGCGCACATGCACACATGGGCACATGCACACACCTCAGTATATGAGATATCAACCCACAGACACAAACACACCTGCAATCAAACACATAGCACTACTGCTTCAGCCTATTACTATTAGTATCAAGAGTATTGACGGTAATGGTATTACACACTCAACAGCATGGATAGGCTGCCTTGCTGTTATACCAGAGGGACCTGCAGAAAAGAGACATTTATTGTCAGTGGGCACAACTGTGCTATTGATACTGTGGGCATGATACAGTTCAGTAGTGCAACAGTTAGCTTTCACAGGTGTACTGCAGATATTGAGGATATCACTCTTGCACAATAATTACCAAGATTACAGCTACAAAATGAGGACACACCTCACACATGCATAACCTAACAGTGTACAGAATGGTCAACTATACACATGGCATGTTACCTGCACGCTCCGTGTCCTGCTGCTGTGTGGCTCCAGCCTCCATCATTACACATGTATGCTGCTGCTGTTGCTGTTGTGCTGGAGCCACAACACTTAGGAGTAGTCCATCCAGTCTGGTGAGGGGGGATGTCTAGCCACCCCACCACCTGTGGCAAGCTGCTGCCTGTGGATATCCGACGCACGCTGACGGACATTTCTAATTAAATCACTGCAGTCATGGCGTACCTGCTCATATGTCCGGTTATGTGTGCCTATGTCAATTACCCGACGAACCAGGTCTTGCCACAGTGCAGCCCTCTCCTGCTGGTTCTGGCTGGTGCGGGAAAAGAGTACAGCAAAATCCCGCACCAGGCTCTGGTGCATCTCCTCCTCCTCTGCAGCGGAGTAGACAGGGTTCCGCTGGTGAACCATAGCCCTGAAAAGGAGAAGGAATATATGTCAGCAATATCTGTCAGCAAACTATGGCACACACAATACACATAATACTCAACTGCAGTGATATAACTTAAACACCATATATAGCATCTGTCTGTCTATTGGTGGATTAACATGTAAATGACCAGATATCAGTGCTCATCCGACAACTGTGCAACAGTACCTGGCACACTCCATATGACAGAATAGTATACTGCAGCAGTCAACACACTGTTTCAGGTACAATACAGAACCTCACACTGGGGGTTTGCATCAAGGTACTGTATGGGGAACATTATCAGCCCATGCACTGCACACAATGCACGTTACATATTTCACTGGTAATGCACACTACTCTTACTTGCCATAACCCTACCTACACCACAGTGACATACAGGGTAACACAGCACAACATATGGCAATGTAGTATGTGTTGATCACAATACCTCACACCAAGGACACACACTACCATGACAGACAGACAGTCATGGTGAGCAATCACACCAGTACACAACATGCACCCAGTCAACTAGCACACTCATTCCACCTCACATATTTTGTTTGCAATGTGTTCATGGGTGTGCATTGTGTCTTAGGTAGGTAGTGTGCTTTTGGCCCTGGGCCTACAGCAGCATACTGTTATGCTACCCTGCCCCTTGTGACACATGTGTTATAATCGTACCTGCTCCTTACAAACAGTTACACAGGGTGACTCATATGGCATATTACCTATCTGCATAACATTCAGCAGGGGTACGTCTGACATCTACTCATGGGGAGCCTTGCTTCTTAATTCTGTGTGGTCTACTACAGGGTATGTCGTATCTGTAGGTAGGGTCCTGTACCTCCACCATGTGCTCTATACTGCAGTGACAAGGACGACAGACATAGGTAATTTGTGTTGTGGATGGTGGAGGTGTTACCATGGTTGTTAGACAACTGTCATGGGTGTGACCGAACTATGTATATCCAGCAGTGGTAACCTCTATGTAGGTAGTCTGTGTGCACTCTGTGGTGTTTGAGTGCATTGACACAGTTACTTGCATATGTCTGTGTCCTTCTCCATATCTGTAGCTGTCATGGGAGGTACATACCGTGTAGGACATTGTGGGGTGTGGAGGGGTACAGTGACCTACATGTCCATAGCTGACACACCATGTCTGCTGACACATTCCATGTACAGGTATTACAGGACTAGTGTGCCACTGTGTATATCAATGTGGAGCCTATTGTACACTTGTTGCCCCTGTTCCCCCCTGACACATGCAGTGGTGGGCAGGCATGCACATATGTGGTGGTTACTGGTGTATGGTACTCCAGTATCCACACTGGTGTTCACTCCATGCCTTTGACACCAGGCACCTGTTGCAAGACATCCGCACACGTGCCTCACACAGTCTATATATATATATATATATATATATATATATATATATATATATATATATATATATATAGATATATTTATATCTATATAGATATATATGTTTGTATATATGTATATAAAATATGTATATATAGATGTAGATATATACATATAGATGTGGGGGGAGAGAGGAGGAGAGTGACAGAGAGACACAGGGAGAGTGAGAGTGTGAGGGGGTGGGACAGAGAGAGAGAGAGAGTCAAATACAGACATATCTGTTGTCAGTCAGCTCTATCTGTATATGTATATGTCTCTACATATATATATATATGTATGTGTGTATTACATATATCTGTACTTACATATTCTACCAATCCCGATGTCTGTGCAGTAAGTGAGAACCTGGTTTAAGGCTCCTGAGAGCACACCAGCGGTACCAGGCTATAACCCGTATCATGCTTTCTGGCCCCAGGACTCGGGACAAAACAAAAAGGGAGGGGGTGTGTCCATATTCATGAAGGACACCCACATCTCCAGGTTAGTGGCAACTCATGAAGCATCACAGACCATCCAGGTGCAGATAACCGTAGGCAAACCTGCTATACAACTGGTAGCATGTTACAGACCACCCTCCCAATCTCAGGAACCACAGTCAGCCTTCCTGAAGGCATTGGAGGATATGAATGTCCCACCACACACCATCATATTGGGAGACTTCAACTACCCTAACATACACTGGGTGCATTATTCTACCCCAAACACCCTAGCCCAAAGGTTCCCGGAATTCACTAAGTCAAATGCAATGGAACAGCTAGTCACCTCTCCCACAACAGGAGATAATATACTAGACCTGATCATCACAAACATGGGGACAATGTGCTACACACCGGAAGTATACCCCTCACTAGTCACATCTGACCACAGACTAATCCCCCTGGATATACATATCCCACCTTCCCCACAACACAAAAGACTACAGTGGGAAACCTCTCACATGCTGTCTTTACACTTCTTATAACTGAGTTGGTATCCTTAATGCCCACTGGGCCAGTGGAAACCACTTCCCACAATGCAGACACCTTCACATATGCTTTCTACGGACACCTCCAAGAATGCATGGATCATGCAATCACAAATAAAACCATGACCCTCTCCACCAAGGGCAGGCATCCTGTCTGGTGGACCCCAGCATTGAACAAATTGTATAACAGAAGGTAGCTACTGCATGGCAGAGCATAATTCCATAGAGCTACGGCATCTCTGATCAGCAGTAGTAGAAAGATACATTTTGTCGTACAAACATGCAAGGCCAACAATGAGAGGGACATCGCTATGGACACTACAGATAACCACAAGGCCTTCTTCTGCTATGTTACACACCTGGGTGGGAACCCTCAGATATGTTCACAGTTAGTTCACAGTGACAAACGCTACACTGAACACACAGATAATGCCAACATTCTGGCAGACAGGTTCAGTGCAGATTTCTCCCCTCCCTCACCCACACATGAGGAATTACTTATCCCAGCTGACTGTAACCTCCCTGTCATCTCAGATGTCCAGCTGGGAACCACTCTCAGCAAAGCTGTAAACACAGCATCAATGGGACCCGACGGTATTGCAGGTTGCATGCTACATGAACTCCAAGAGGAGCTACACATGCTCATTAAATGCTATTCAACCATAGCCTTACTACAGCATATGTACCTGGACACTGGCATACAGCAACAGTAGTCCCACTCCACACAGGAGGCACCTCTACAGACCCTGGTAACTACCGCCCCATAAGCTTAACCAGCCTGGTCTGCAACACTATGGAAAGGATCATTATGGAACTCATACACAGAGACATTGGGGACTTAGACACTTGATCTCACCCAGTTTGGCTTTGTAGAGGGCAGATCCTGCCTTATGAACCTGGTTGACCTTTTCAAATCAGTCACTAGAGCCATTGACGAGGACACAGAGGTCCATACAGCCTACCTGGATTTGCCTACGGCTTTCGACAATACCGCACTCTGGCATCATAGACATGATCAACAGCTGAAATGTAAATCCATATGTCACAAGATGGGTTGCAAACCGGCTAACGGATAGAAACCCTACAGTCAAACTCACTGGTGCCATGTCAGACTCAGAGCCAGTCACAAGTGGTGTCCCAAAGGGCTCTGTCCTGGGACCGCTCATGTTCGGCATATAATTCTCAGATGTGGAAGCAGACATGGGAGGGTAGTGGCTGACAATGTTCAAAGATGACTGCATACTAGGCGCCATAGTCGATACACCAGCTGACACATACATCCTACTGACAGGCCTCACGGACACTGACAACTGGTGCCAGAGTCATGGCCTTAAACTGCATGCCACGTAATGTATACTCGTACCCTTTTGGAAGGACAAGGTACCCACATATTATCACATAGACAGTAACCCACTGAGTACAGACAAAGTAATCAGAGACCTGGTGACACTGATCGATGCTGACCTCTCATTTGACACCCACGTTGCCAAAGTGGTTGGATAGACTTCCTACCTTGCCCACCTCATCATGAAGGGATTCACATCCAGATCAAAAGGGGTCATTGTACCCCTATACTCCTCCCTTATCAGGCCCATGACTGTGTACTATGCCCCATTTGGTATGTACCTCACCTGGCACTTGCAACAGCTAGGGGACCCCATAAGTACATCACCAGGAGGATCAAGGGTCTCCAACAACTTTCATATGCTGCCAGACTAACGTAACTCATGCTCTATTCCATAGCATACTGCCTACGTAGGGGTGATCTGTGCCTGATGTAGTAGGCCATGTACAATCAGGTATTGATGGACATGTTCCACCTCATACAATCCAAATCCATCAGAACCACAACAGCTACGGATTTAAACCTCAGCACACATATGAATAGCACATACTGTAGGGACAGATCCATCACTAAGAGGCTTCCCATACTGTAGAACAGGATCCCAGTTCATGTTAGACAGAGACCCTCACTGACACTCTTCATGTGCATTCTTGACGAGTGGATGGGAGATCATAGGTTTACAGCAGGGGTCATCTCTGTGTCACTACTAGACAGAGGCACAGTAAACTAATGCTATTATGTAGGGGGGTCTTCACTGTGTCACTACTATACAGAGGCGCAAGTTTATAAATCTATTCTATACACTGTCTGCAGATAGCCTAGTACTAAACTATGACACTGTGAAACTACATATGTCTATGCATTTCTACATCCCTCTCTATGTATACACATATGCATATTATATATATATATATATATATACATACACATATCTCGATATACATACATATACACGTTTTATATATATATATATATATATATATATATATATATATATACACACTCCTTTTTAGTTCCACATATGTATACACACAGTAACGTACTGCTGAACATCCATTACTGTACAACCTACTTGTACATTGCACTACAACCTACATTGCTATGTGCACATAGCTACCTTCACATACATATGTATGTAGAGCCTTCAGTGACAGTTGCAGTATGTCCCCGGCCCTATGCACATCTTCATATACATAGATACAGACCAATAACACATCTGGAGGGTTCACAGTATGTAGACTATTATAGTAGTACTTTACATCACCTGTGTTTGTTGCAGCTGTTTGCGTAGGCTTGCAGTTACTTGGCCTGCTGTCAGTCTCTGTTTTGTTGTTACAGGTTTTTTTTTTTTTCTTTTTCTCTCTCTCTCTACCTCCAGCGGGTGCAATGAAAGTATTGCATGTGTGGACTGGGAGTACAGGATGCTTTTGTAGGTATCTGCACATGTCCATGTGATGGCCTCTGCACCAATTGTTAGCCAGCATTTACTAATTGCATGCAGCCTGTTGTGTAGTGATTGCAGTTCTCACTGTGATTAAAGGACTGTGCTATAAAAAGGTCTGTTAGGTAGGCGTAGCCCTTTCAGATTATCAGGGTGGGGACCATGCTGGTTTGCTGTGGACACTGTTCTGTGAGTGTAAGGGTTGGTATGTCTCATATTTCAGGCTGTGTTGTAGACACTGCAATGCATGTTGTTCTGTAAGCTGAGTATTCCTTCCTCCAGTGTCCTCTTCTCCATGTGTATGTAAACTGGCACCTACGACTAGTAATACTGTATATATGGGTGTGTGTGCTTTCCTGTGGGGATTGTGGTGTAACTGGTATATAGCAGTGGCTCTTGAAATCTGTTGCTATGCCTTCAATATTTGGCCTTTACATTCACTCGTTGTATGCCTGCTAGGTGTCTTTCCTGTAATGTGTTGCTATGGCTTTCCTATTTTCCATTTAGATTCACAGCTTGTAATGCTTGCTAAATCTGTGTGGGCAGCAATTCCCTATGTGTTTGTTGTGGTAGGGTGTTACTGCATGCAGTGTGGTCTGGCCATGGTGTGGGCCTTGACACTTACAAGGGTATTTGATCATGCTGCTGAGCAGGCCACAGATACTCTCCGGTGCATCTTTTATCAGCCTCATGGAATGGTACATAGCAGTGGGTTACTCCAATGACATTCTGATATTCTGCAGTTGTGACTGTGGGTTATTTCAAGCATATGCATTAGTACACCATTTGTGACGTGCAGGTGGTGCATACCTTCAGTCAGTCATAGTTACCACTGCATGTGTAGTTACACCTTTCTGCCTACTGTTAGTACATTTGACAGGGTGTCAGTGGGGCACAGTTGACATTTGTTTTCACATCAGGGACATCCCTGTAACTCAGTCACAGTTGCTATGTCTGATCTCTTAACTATTCAACTGTGGCAGTGTTTATCCTGCTCTGAATATGCGTGTGGCTTGCCAAATGCTACTGTGACATTATTACCTAGTAGCTACCAACTAGCATGACTGTTTCTCAGCACACAGTACTATTTTACAAATCCACTAGATTTGACAGTAAATATGCATGACAAGCTTTGTGTACTACACTTGCTATATTCCCTTTACATTAATTCCTACTATTTTATGATATATTTCTTTCAGCAGTATAGCAGTCATGGCTTAGTGGTAAGTCATGCAGACTACTGTTTCCAAGGTCCTGGGTTCGAGACTGAGGGAGGTATTTTATTTTGCTGCTGAGAAAACTACAGGCCTTGTCATTCAGAGTGACTAAGGCACTTTTAAGCAGTTGTAAGCGGATTAGCGCTGGTTTGCAGGGAGGTCACGCATGCGTGCACACGCTTAGGTAAGCGCACAGAAGTGCACTCCCGCTTACTACTGCTTAAAAGTGCTTACTCTCGCGCATACCCGCGCTATTTTCTTTTAAAGAAAAGAAAATGGGGAGATAGGAAAGTGGTGAAAAAGGGGGCACAAAGAGGGTAGGACAGTAGGAAAACAAGCTCGGGTTTTGCAGGAGGGATGTAGGAAAGGCCCATAGCTGCCAATTTCTTCGTCAACAACAGCTGTGCATATGTTTGTAATTTGGTGTGAAATTTGAAACCTTCCACCCCTGAGAGAGGTGTGAGGACAACAATAATATTTGTTGCACAGCCAATTGTAATTGCCAGTTTACATGTCCAGCAGACATGTGTGCAAAATGGGCAGCTATGTATGGGGCGTAATTTTTTTGTAGGTACAGAGTACCCTTTTTTTTTTTTTCAGGTGAGAGTGGTGCGTCAGGAACAGGAAGTCGGTATATCTGGGGAGGTAGGTAGGGGAGGTTAACAGATGAGACAAAGAAGACACATACAAGGGTGGTGTATGACATGTGGGGGGGGTTACACAATTGACGGGGACGGATGTTTGGATATCTCGAGCCCATGAGCCCACAGATGGCAACAGTGAAACTGAGATCCCCACCCATGGGCAGTTGCTATTGTGCCTTCACTGCCCAGGACGGGGCTGTGCTGGGGACTGTGTAGGCTGGGCAGCAGGCACACCTGTGAGTTGTGCCACCCCTGCCTCAAGCTGGCGTAGGGGCCCAAGCACAGCGTGCCAGATCTCCCTACGCACCACAGTCCAGACATTACGAAGGGTGAGTGGATGTTCTCCTCCAGCCACGCTTGCAGAGGGGGGACAAGCCCCATCCCCTGCAGCGCTTCCACCCACAGGTGGCACAGGGCCACCGGAGGAGGGTCCGGCCTGGGCACTACTGCCAGGTGCACTCGCCAGCTGAGGTGGGAGAGGTTGGTCTGCTGGAACCCGCCTTCCCTGTCGTCCTATGTTTTGCATTATTTAGTGACAGTTTGGGTTAGTAACGTGCAATGCCATTCACAATTAGTTGTAACAGCATGCATCAGTATTCCCATTAACTAAACACCCATAAATTCAAGCCGTTGAACAGCAAGCATAACACATGCATAATTTAAACAACAGTACACATTCCAACAACATGCAGGGTTGAGTGATGGCAACAGGCCATCAGGTTTGGATGTATGAACAGGGCACATGCATCAACGTATGACCCAACAGGACAATTGTCCAGGGGTGCTAATTGTGAATACACATACCCATTTCACGTGGAATGGATTATTTGTGGTTGTAGGGTAGGGTGAAGAAATATTTCATTAACAACTTCAAATACCTACACATATGCTGTACATTTCTACTAGCTGCAGATATATACACACTACAGGTCTGACTACAGTTTCCTATGTGACAACTTATTCAGGTTGGTGATAGGAATGTTACTGCTACATCAATATACATTTCATATTTATTCATACACATTCATATCTGGCTCTGTTCAGCTACATCATCCTGCTACATTTGCTTTATATGGCTATAGACAACTGTGGATGTTTGGTATTTCATACAACCATACTATCTGCATATTGCAAACTGAGAGCAACATATCCAGATTTTGGGACACACATTCCAGCTTCTGTACTTTTTTCAACACATGTTGCTGTTTGGTTCTGCCTGTCACATTCATTTCATTCTGTACTGACTGCAGTATACTTTATTCAGGAGTTATTACTACTTTATTGGTGGATTCATACCTCTTTCTCACACTCTGTCACTTGTTTTATTTTTACAATTCAGGATGGTACTTAATTCTAGGCTTTATTGACATGTTTTACTTTTAATTATAACAATCCTTTCCAACAGTCTCACTTGTGTCATGTTTCAGAATTTAAACATGGATATATTTCACACGTGTTTTACTCAGCTTCTGTAGCTGTACTTTTCAGCCTGCTGCAGGTTATGTACTATTATATTACAGGTGGGACATCTTTATTTCAGACTTGTTTCATTTTTATTTTTGGATTACAGCCTGCATCACACTTTTGTAATCTAACAATACTTGCAAACTCTCTTACACTGTTACTTGCACATTTTATTAATAAGTAACTACACTGCATTCTTTTTCAAGCTGTCATATTTTTTTACAGTTACAGGGAGAGAATTACTGACCTGCCTGGTGGTGCAACCACACCAGCCTATCGGCATAGGCTCGACGGTTCGCAGAACGGATACCTGCAGCCATACCTCTCAACCTGGAAACATCAAAAATCTGGACAAGGCCCATGAAAAATAGGTACAAATCTGTACGCTGATTAACATAAAATTTGCATACATAATTACATAACCCCACCCACTCCAATGGAATTATGGGATACCAACTTTCAAACTCAAACTGAAGAACAGACAACCAAAATATGGCACCAGAGTCCCCCTGGAACCATTGCAGTGTCCCATTACCTGGCTATTTCGCCCCATTTACCATAAACACTAATGTGCATACTGCTTTACTTCTACAATGATTATTTGGATTATATTTTTACATTTTATAGCACAATGCAAAACAATAATAGACATCTGCTACATAGGGTACATCAGGGCATTTAATTAATATAATGCAATATAGTCAACTGGGAAGAGCATGTCTAAGATACACAAGTGCTGTGGTATCAGTCGGCTTGCATAACGACAAAGAAGTGGAAAGGGACAGTAGATTAGCTCTCTACCCACAGTGACCCTAATTACCCTCTCTCCATCTATGATACTAAAACAGTTTTCTTTATAATGATCTACCATGACACACTTTCTTCACTTGCCAGTATGATGACTGTTAATTTGTTTGAATACAAAACTGTACATTACAATTGTATTTTTGAAAACTACAAAACTGTAAATTTTAACCATGCTCCTCAATAGTGCTATTTTTCCCATTGTCAAATTGTTTACCACTGTTTTAATTTGGGTAGTTTTTCACTGTTTTGTTTTAACAACAGGGCAGGCATGGTAAAGGGCCACTGAGAAAAATGCACTACTCCAGTAAACAAATTTAAACCAATAAATAAAAATATACAAACTCATCTCGGTTGTTAGCCTTTCCACAACTAGCAAGTCATATGGGGCTGTGAATAATGATATAGCAAACTGCAGCACAGAGGAGTTGTGTTTGCTTTGCAACACAGAACCTTATTAAAAATAATGCACCAGGTGGAGTCTTGTCACCTGGAAGGAAGTTCAAGACTTACTGCAAGAAGTTAAATTAATATTTTACACATTCACACACTTTCCCTTTAATTTGTTCTTCTATTCTTTCCTGCTTCTCTTCTTGAGACCCGTGTGCTTCCTCACCGATGTAAAAACTCCCAACACACACACACACACACACACACACACACACACACACACACACACACACACACACTGAGAAAACCAGACAAGGCAGCTGTCAGCAAGGAACTAATGTAAGGTTGACCTTTTTTATTTTTGTAAGGCAAGGTAATCTTCAAGCATGAGATCCATTCATGGAGGCATGCACACAAGCCTGGTAGTGAACTGAAAGTGTCACAGAAATGTAAATTGGAGGAAATAGAGGTGAGGTACAAAAATATATATATCTGTAGAACAAGTCCTGACAGTCTTGAAAACTACAACACAAGAGTCATTATAAATATCAAACCATGGTAGCTCTGATCGATGTAAAAGATTCCAGTCATCTATCAGAAAGGGTAGTTTACTGAAAGTTGGCTACAAATTGTTAATGCTAATTGCTGTTTATTATACTATTCGAATTCACTCTGTATTTTTCTCCCAGGGACTCAACTGAAAAGAGGTAATTACCTTATCAGACCATTACAGTCAACAAATGGAATGATTGAACAAATAAATAAATAAAAGTTCTCTGATGCCCTGGCCAAAAATATCCTAACTAGGATTAATACCAGTTTGGGTCTCCCCTGAAAAGAAGCCACTAACTTAATGGGAGTTACCTGGTCAATAAAGATTAAACAAAATATATAAATTACTCCTTGCATGAGTCAAAGTAACATGTGTGCTACAATTTTCCAAGTAATGTTTCATGTAAGGGGTGCCTTTATACAGTAATGATGGGTATGTTTATACTGCACTGATGAAGTTATGTACAAGCACTAACTATTATATTATTAAGATTTGTGATCTCCTAACTGTATATAACTGGTGTCCTGCTACCCTGTAAACAAAATTTAAACATAAGGACAATGGTATTATAGTTAGCACTCTGTACCGAAAATACTACGTTGTCTGTGCATGATATTCAAATAGGTGGAACAGTAAAGGAGATGCGTCCTTAATATTCATTTTTTTAATTTTATGTTTCATACAAGAATACTATCTGCTTTAAATAAGCTTTAGTTCAATTAATAACAATAAGACTGCAAAACAGCTACTCATTTATGCATTTCTTTTCATTATTCAATTATTTTGTTATTCAGGAAACGTCCATCTGAAATTTGTCCATTTTTAGTAGGGTTCCCTAGAAAACTGGAAGGAAATATACATCAGCATTTCTCTCTCTTTAAACATCAATCGGTCTGCCTGTCTCTATCTTTATATGGACATACAGAAACCATGGCTTTTGGGGCCATACTAAGTAACGTTTAGAAAGTTGTACTCAGTAGAGTACAAAGAGTAGGTTTAGCTACACTTTTGGATCAGCGAAGCAACAACTAATACCAAACAGTTACAGAACAAGCGTAATTATCTTTACTCTGCCCTTCATTGTAAAGGAGTGTGCTGCTGACTACTTTCAGACATATCCAAACATCCAAACATATAAAATGAAAAGTAAACAGTTTGGTATTGAACACTAGGCAAAAATCAAGAAAACTACACAGATATGTCAAACTATGAGGAAATATTACCAAGTTATTAAACAACTGCTATCAGGTACAGTAAAATTACTATATATGCCAAGTATGCTATACTGAGGCTTCCTAAATATCGTCAACATCGCAGTAAAATACACCCTGACCCAGATCATGTCCCTAGTAATACTGCAAGTATTAAGAGCCGCATACATACTACCCCTTGTGCAAAATGCAGTCATTCCTTTTACAACTAGTAAAGGTGCATTTCTACTCAAACAATGCTGCCTTTCGCCACCCTCGTGGGTCTCTCCACAGAAGCGGTGTTTTTCTACGTGCAAATAAAAGGGTTTACAAATTATTGCAGTACACACTTAAAACCAATGTGGAAAAACTAAGTGGTTCAAAGCGATCTAGAAATCAGGTTACGCCACATTCCCCTGGAAGTTCCTGCCTCATCCCTTTATTTAGAAAGCAAGTCACGAATGGCTCCTAAGTTTAACTGCTTTGCAAGTCAGTGCTTGAGAAAGGTATGAGATCGGCTATATTTACCTATTTGATTGTTTTTCCAAGTAAATAGACTAAGTGGTCTGAGGAAGTTCGTTGTACACACAGACACACACCTTACTGCAAATAGCTCTCTCCATACCAAATAACTCTCCTTACCTTACTTCAAATGGAAGAGCCGTTAAGCTCTCCTCTCTCATTCGTGGCCAAACACAGCTCGCTCGCATAAATCCAAAACTCTTCTCTCTTCCCGCCCACATTCGTAACTTACTGGTGGTGATGATTCCATAAAGCTTCTTGCAGACTTGCACTGGTGATTCCATAAAGCTTCTCGCATAATGATAGACTCTATAATACCCGTCTAAACATCCCACGTGCATTTGCGGCAAGCCAGAAATGATGGGAACTCCCTCAGCTCAATTCCGACTGGCTGGTAGCCCTACGGCGCTGACGTCATCGCGCACGTGATGACGTCAGCACCGGCAGCGCGAAAAATTAAAATCAAAAGGGAAATAAATCGGAAATGAAGGGGTGCCACTCGGGAATCGTGACACCCCTTCATTTAGACCCCAAAACTCGGTAAAAACCGAGAAAATCGGTATGGTTGGGAGGTCTGCCTGCAGCTGCAATATAAATGAAGTAATATTGGAATACACATCTCCATAATATCAGCTATGTTAATTTCTTACATAAATAATTACATGTAACTTATAGTAGTGGGGCGTTGGGAATTTGCCAGGCCTCCTGGATCCAATGGTTCAGTTGGTCCTGCTTCCGTCTCTTCAGGTCCGTATGGTGGTGATGGACCTGCTCACCAGTCCTTGGTATTCCTGTGGCACTGGTGAGATCATGTGCCAACCGGTCCAACGCCTCAGCCCTATATGCTCCCCACAGGAACGGGCCCTGCATGAGTTGGGCCTCATGATCATGGACGAGGAGCCAAACCATATATTTGGACTCAACGCCCCACCTCTGTGCTCGGAAGCAACTACCCTCTCCTACACCTGCCATCCTGACTGCAAGTCGGTTCCACAATCGGTTATGCTGTGTATTCCCGCCTATGGGGCTTATATATGCCGTTTTTCCCGCACTTATCTGTGATTGGCCATTTTGGAATTGTATCAGCTTCACAAAACCTACTTTGTCATGCTCCTCTTTCCATTCATTCCTATATATATGCTATTACTGCATTTCTAAGAGCAACTGTCATGGCTTAGTGGTTCAGTACTTTGACTATGGTGCATGGTATCCTGAGTTCAAGCCTGGCCATTGCTTTTTATATTTTATGACTGTCTACACTGGCTAGGAGGTGTGTCTGTGTAAAGGCAGTTTTGATACAGCATGCTCAATGTTGCCCGTCGGTTAGCTTGTTGGAGCGGTGCGCAGCTCCGCGCAAATGGGTCACGCTGGTTTACGCATTGTTTGGCTGTCAGCACGCATATTACGCTCAGCTACGGGCACACAGTTTCAGCATGTTAGAACTCTGCTCAACCCCGGGCACTCATTTTACACCTGTTAAACCACTGCTCACCTACGGGCACTCATTTTACACCTGTTAAACCACTGCTCACCTATGGGCACTCACTTTACACCTGTTAAACCACTGTTCACCTACGGGCAGATATACTCAGCTTGTTAGAGTGTAGCTCAGCTATGGGCACTTCTGACATTTGTTTTTTTTTTCACACATTTCTTCATAATACATGGCCCATTTCATTACATTTTACATAAAAATAATTTTATACATGTACATATATGTCAGGGAATTGTTTCGTGCTTATTTCACTAAAAATAAAAATTGATGTTGTGGGGGCTCGAACCATGACTGCCTCCTCTTCAGCTGACGTCTCTACCGCTACGCTATTGCTTCTTGGCTTACTTTGCATATTTAGTTTTTTATGCTTTTCCACTTACTGATAACTGTGGCTAAGCAACGGGCACGCCCGCGCAAACGAGCACACTCACGGGCAAACATCTTTAAAACTTATAAAAAAAAATATAAGATGTTCATTTTTACATTTTATGTTCATAGTCTGTGGGGGCATGTGTTGTGTTGTATTTATTCACATTTACACAGACTCTGTCGTGGGGGTTTACTTTCGGGACTTTTACACTTCTGGGGGTGTGTCCGTTTGCAGGGCTCGCCCTATGGACATGCCCCCTACTGTCTTACATGGACCGTGTTAACCTTAGGTGTGATTCAGCATGCCCTCATGCATATGCATGGCATGCTGACGTCACACCGTTTAACTGCAGCCTCCGTGTAAGCCTTGTAACTAAGGTTACCACCTGTCCCACTTTGCGAGGGACAGTCCCTCTTTGGGCAGTTGTGTCCTGACAAAAAATATTAAAAATGGCAAATGTCCTGAGATTGTAGGACATAATTATTTCCTATATTTTATGTAATGGTTGCATAAAACAGTTATTTTGTATCTAAAATACCTAAATGTTATAAGAAACAGAATAAGCAACTAAAATGCTACAAGAATAAGCTTTTATTTAGGCAAAAAAGTTAAGTTCTATCCTTTATACTGACCGTGTGTATATGTCGGCCTGTAAAATCTGATGTTTCTACCGAAAATGTCCCACTTTGGCCATTTGAAAAGGTGGCAACCCTACTTGTAACTCTTACACGGAGGCTTTGTGAATCCTGCCCATTGTTTTTTGAGGTTCTTAGGCTGTCGGTTTTGTATAGATGTCTCTTGGGTGAAATTTGCACCAAATTTGTTTGCCAGTATATTTGCAATATCCCCTGGATCAGAGTAAGTTGTGTCATTTTCGTGGGAAGACTCGGTTTTCTGATGACATTTGATACATATATAATAAATCTTTGATGCTGACCATGAACTGTGGGACATTCAGTTTTCTATATATTCTAATGTACATTTTCTCTTATTCTGTTAATTTATGCAGCTCAACCACTAGGTTGGTTTGCTTTTTCCCTGCCATTTTTTTTTTGTTTTCTCAGATTTATACAGTTTTCTATGTGAATGTAGAATTTCTTTGCATAACTACTAGCCCTGCCATCATTTTGGAGGTACAGTTATACCTGAACTTAGAAGCTTCATCACTGAATTGCACGAAGTTTGTACATTTGAATTCTGAACATTGCAATATTTGATTCTGCCAGTTAAGGGATTTTAAGAGGTTGCTGATTTATGATCAGACCTTAGTGGAGAAGAGTATACCAGTGGGATAGAGCAAATAGATGCCATATCTGTAAGGACCAAGTCAATAACTTATTCCCTCTAGTGTGCTCTTGGTTTATTTGGTTCAGGGAATTCTTGTTTACAAAATCAAGGAGGTTGTTTTGTAAGCAGCCTACATTTCAGTATAGGTCTCCCAGTTTATCAAAAGGCAGTAGTTAAGGTCTCTCAGGATAATGGAGTTTTTGTGTATATGGAGTTCATCACATCCATTTAAGAAGTGGATATGATTTTTTTCTTTGCTGGAGGCATTGAGGTAGTCCTGTAACATGCTATGTTCTGAACTTTTTATTTATAGTGAATGGAATCTCAAGAAGTTTGATTTTCGGGTCTCTGGGAATTTATCTTGAGGTAATGTGGTCTTTAACAAATATGGATATTCCACAACAGTTTCCACTGGGTCTAAATGTTTGTTAGGTGGAAAATCATGGTATAAAGAGGATGCTTTCTGAACTTTTAAGCCAAATTTCAGTAATAGTACACATACCATGTATGTATTTCAAAAGCAGGAAGACTTTATGGTCAAGAACGTTTTTAGACTCCTAGTGTTGAGCAGTGCCACAGTGATATTGTCCAGTGATTTATGTTTTGTTTTTTTTTTTTTTTTTTTTTTTTTAGGTTAGAAGATCTACTAGCTGCACTCTGTCAAAAAAAGATACTATGGTATGGGATTTAGCCAGTATCTGGAAACCCTGGAGTGGGGGGTGTAAGCCATCCATGGCAAAACCAGCAGGATTGTGTAAGCAGTTAGTTGCATACTAACACATACTGGATTCCCCTCAGCACACCAGTTACCAAGGCGATTGTTTAAATCAGTTATCTTTTTCTTGTATGTCAGCATTGTTACTGGTGAAAGCAAGATTCTGCTCAATCCCAGAGTCCTTCCTGCACCTGCGACATACACAGGGGAGCTCAGAGCTGCTTTCTGCATTTCTCTTAGGGTTTGAGTGCCAGGTCATTTACACCTACATGGACCACTACTGTGCTGTAGACAAAATTGGTCACTAAGGGTCTTGAGGGCCCTTGAGACATCACAGATCTTGGCACCTGAAAGACTATTCACTCCCACTCTGATTTCGTCCTGCTTTGTGAGAATAGAGTATGTGTGTCTCACTATGGAGTCACAAGGTTTAAATATACTTGGTTTGGGAAGAGTTTTTTTTTTCTGGTGACCCATGGCTGTGGATATAGCAGCACATACTGTGGTTTTTAATTTCTGTGGAAACCTGGTGTTAAGTAACCTTGGAGGCTTGAGCAATAGCATTTTACCACTTAATCATAGGACAGCTTTGCATGTATTCATGTGAGGGGTGCTCACAAACTTTTTTGCCTTCATCTTAATTAAATATTTCATGGGTAGTTTGAGGATGGATTACTAGTAGTTCACCGTCTAGGAGTGTCAGGCAGTTGCTACACTGCCCGAGTATACCAAGCGTAATGAGCCTGGCAACTGACAGAAGACAATTTGCCTGACCTTCCATTTGGTCTGAGAGTATAGAAAACTGAGGAAATAAAACTCATCTGAATGGTACTATATAACTTCTGTAAGCTTGCAGTAAAATAGTCAAATATTTCAGGTGACCTACTAAGGGAGAAGCAGCTTATAGTAACTTAACTTGGCCATAAAAAAAGAGGTAGCACCTTTAACAAAGCCTGATAATGGATACACAGTTGTCTAGGATTCTAAGGAGTAAAAGGATTGTATAGTGCTGTACAAAATAGCACATCAATAATTTAGACAAATCAGTGAAGAAAAACAGGAAAGGCCGCAGTGGTGCAGAGGTTAGCATTGCCGCCTCAGAACAAGAGGTTCTCCCATTCGATTCTTGGCTGGAACGCCTTCTGTGTGGAGTCTACATGTCCTCCCTGCAGTCAAGTGACATTTAAAAGACATGCAGGTAGGTGCGTGCGTGAAGGGGTGTGCCTTTTTGAAGGTTGGGTGTCGGGCTGGCAACTCGACACAGTAAAAATCCACTGCCAATCATTAGTAGACCTGAGTTTCGCTGTCGCAACCCCTAACCGGGAAAAGCAGAAAGACATTACTTTAGTGAAGAAAAACAGGCTTTAGACAGCTTTTGACTTTTGCCAATAATACTGCATCTCTAAAAAAGGCAACAGTCTATCCCCTCTTACAGAATAACCACCACTATCTCTCAGACTGCCAACAAACTTAGCTAAATAGTTGCTGTATCAGTAAATAAATCATAAACAGTGAAAATGGAGCAGATTAAGCACAGGAAAACAGTATAGTAACGAATGAATTCAGTCAGGTGACATTACAACACAGTACTTCAACTACCAGCAAGAAAAATGAAATGAATGCTCAATACTTGTATGGACATGATTAAAAACAGCTGAAACAATTAAAATGGAGGGAAACAAGTAGATTTAGCATAAGGAAGTGACATGGCAATTTATGAATCCAGTCAGGTAATTGTACAAACAGAAAATTTCTATTTCAGCAAGGAAATGACATAAAATAAGCCAAACTCATTTAAATTCCAGTAAAACTGCAGAAATTAACAGGAGAAATAAGTAATTTCTTAATGTTTGCCATTAAAATTAACTAAAAATGCCACTTTTAGCTTTTTTGGTATATCTGCACGGATATCAGCCCTCTGAAGTCTTGAAGACAGCAAACAAAACTCATGCAGCTCAATATAATGGACTGAACATATTCCTCTTATCTTTCTATCACATTTGCTTGTGCAGCATAACCTGACCTCGGACAGCCCTCTCTTTCATGGGTCCATAACTGATCATTTCTTCTTCCCCAGTCAGAATTTGAGTTTTTTCTGTAAAACCCAACATTCAGAGATGTTTGCATACCTATATAGATGTATTCTATGATGTAATGCAACAACTATGCAACTGTTCATGTCCACACAGTTAACCTTAGCTCACAATCTATTACCTTCAGAACTGGGAACAGAGTAAAACTAATAATGGAAAAGGTCCCAAATTAGGGACACCAGTTAAGTACTGGTAACGTTAACGTAATTCTTCACAAAAATATCAAATTTTATGAGGTATAAAGTAAAATATGGAACCGAAATTGCGTGCACTCTACAAATGTGGGATTGTTAAGAGATATGGAGCCCACCAGTTGCCTTGTACTCCACTTGTAAATACCTTTCTGCAAAAACAATGCAGATTTTAAATTACATTACTGAGAAAGTTATACAAAAATATCTACTTTTCTGAGTTAAAAGGTACTGGAATCCTTCAAGTAGGGACCGTCATAGATAATCTTATACAGTCAAAATGCATGTCAATTTCAAGGACCTCCTTAACACATTGTGGATAGTTTGTACTCCCAACAGTAATTAAAAAGATGCAAAGAAATAGAGGAGTCCATAAACACAAACCCAGAAAGCCAAGTCCTGGACTACTGGTTCTCAAATATGACCCAACATCTGGAGATGCAACAGACTTAATAACACATTTGAATATTTGCATGGAACGCTGAGTAGGCACAACACAGACACAGGTGTTTATCTTCACTGCAGAATGTATTTACAGATTAGTTGATAAACTTTTTTTGTTTCATTTTCCAGCATAAGTAAACTGTACACTTAAGGCAGAACATACATTCAAATGCAGATTCAACATACGTTATACAATCAATGTTTTACAAAATTATAGCACATTAAAAATAGCACAGATTGAGCCAGAGAGGGTAAGACCAGGTTAAATCCATCATAAATCAAAACATTGCAGACATATTATATTTTTTCACATACAGACCAAACAGTATGTTCCAAAATAAATACTATTTTATGGTCCTCAGAGAAATAACTTAATAGAATTATACAAGGTTGTTTTATTGATCTGCATTTCTCTCTCAGACAACAAATGTAAAGCTCTGTAACAAACTTGTCATTACATTTCAAACAGAAACCATCTATTTGTCTCTAGACAGTACATTTCCTACTAGATGACATAACATGATAGATAGCTCCTGGAACAGAAAAACAGATTTACTAAGTTTATGGGGTTCAAGGTTTAACGTTCTGACATAATTTACTCCTCTGCTGCACGTTGTAAAGAACATCCATCTCAGTAAACTTAATAGCATAAGCTGCTTGCTATTCTGATTAGTTGTAGAAAACTCTCATATCTGCAGTAATTCTTAGTAATGAAAGAGAGAAAGAAATATCAAAGTGATCTTAGGAAGCAGCAACTGTTGTGAGAGACTGTACATGGAAATTCAAACAGATACAGCCTGCAGTGTAAATGTTTATACATATGGAGTTTATCAAGGTCTTTGTTTTGATATTGTAACCAGAAATGTTGTCATCATCTGTAATGTTAATTAGAAAGTATTATAACCCCCTACCTCAGAAAGTGAAAAACCCCCTTGACAGGACTGCTGTAAAAAAGTATACTGCCTTTAAGTGAACGATTCCAGAATGCAGTTTTCCTCCTTTAACCTAATAATTAAGGTTTTCTAGGCAATATTTTAATGCTCAAAGCCTACTTGTAAACCATTGTCTAATTCTGTTTTGCAATGTACATTCTAAAACCACTCAATTATTCATACTTAAAAAAATAAATAAATATGGACTTGGTCATGAAAGGCATAAGCTTTAAGATTTTCCTGTGTAGCATTTGAAAGCTTATCAATGAAAAATAAAAAGTTTTACACAAAATTAGTACTAAAGCAATGAAATCAAGTGGTTATGCCTCTAACATGGAAATAAGGATACCATATTCATATGTGCCCACATAGTTAATATGAACTTTTATGCAATATATAACTATTTGTCCTTTAAATAATTCAGCAATAAAAATGAAAATGTTTAATAAACCAAAGAGTACAGGATGAGGTTTCTCATACTGCCTACCAACATGCATTACTCCTAAATCCATTACTCAAGATGCTTAGTTTAAATAAATAAATGTACATCTTAGTATATACTATAATGGCATGTCATGATTTTAGTGTTCGCCTTCATGTTTCAGTGAAGAAAACTTTGAAGGAAAGTAGAATAATTTTTAGACTCATTAGTGAAAATCCTTTGCAAGCATACGAACTGTACCACATAACATAAATAATACTAAAGAGCTTATAAATTGGAATTTAAGGTTTTGCTATTTTTCTGAAGAATAAAAAACAAACAGGAATTCTCTTCTGTACTAAAAAGACCTCTAATAAAATGCAAAGCATTAACAAAACGTTTGTTACTCAAAAGCTTTGCATTTTACTAAAGTTCTTTTTAGTGGAGGAGATATTCCTGTTTTTTTTTTTTTTTTTTTTTAATCTTGGACATTAGTTTTGGGGAATTGTCTTTGCCAGCTGCTAAATTCCCATTTTCAGGTTTTATTTTAATTTTGAAGTATAAGCTAATTACTCCTACTGTCATCAGCTGTAAGCTAACTTCCTCACAACTGCACCGTAACATGTGCATCTCACAAAAATAAATAAAATAACTTTGAAAGGACTTTGTTGAACTTATTTAAAACTTGACTGGTATTTCTGCAGTACTGACACAGCATGAGCGCACCATTGCTACATAACTCATTATTGCCAAGCGTTACCTCCTACTGCACCTCTCGGTGTCAAATACTGACGGTTCATATTTGCATTAATAATTCTAAAACTATGCTACATACATGTTATCAGAATAATTTATCATGAAGCATACATGATGGCAAACACAACTGTATTGATATTTGACCTCTGTCTAATGCTGCTAAAGATATACTGATTATTTGCATACTATTTATTTGTATTGTAATAATTTTCATATTTCTCTAAATCTCAACATTCAGGCAACACAGAGAATTGCACAGCCTCATATGAACGCTCAACACCTGTATGAAGAAAATCATGCTGTCAGTAGGTGTCTTACTTGAATGGTTACTGAGATATCAATCTGTTTATACAACATTACAAAATGAATACGGATTGACTTTATTTTGGCTTACAAAATCCAGTTTAAAGCATTGAACTGAATGAATGCCACAAAGGTAAAGATTCGCTTATCCTAAATAGTTTGCCATTTAAAGTTTTCTTTTAAGGGTCTATATTACAAGTTCGAATGTTGTAATATCGAACCCAAAAGTCCGAAATCCAAAAATAGCGAAACCATGGCACGCCCAGGGAAAAAAATCGGTGGGCTGTTTTCGGGCCTTTGGTATTTCCTCCACTGGGGTGCAATATCGGAGTTGGTGCATTTAAGTAGGGGGGCACAGCCCCCTATGTTGAGGGGTGTGGGGGGGGCAAAGCCCCCCACTTTAGTGTAAGTTTAAGGCTTATTTTTTTCTTTTTGGTCATGGAACAGCGATTTCCCTGGGGGGGAAAAAATCACTGTTCTGTTTTCATTATTGGGTTTCAGACTTTACGGTTCGATATTACAACGTTCAAACTTCTGTTAGTTCGATGTTGTGATATAGACCCTTCTTTTAACACTTATGGTTCCAGAGATATGAATATTTGTTTGAACTGTATGGTGATAACTTCATTTTTTAAAGCCTTAAACCACACCCACTGAGAGTTAAAGGTACAAACTCAAAAGAGCTGTACTGGAGGGAATGAGATAAATGATATAATATAGCAATAACCAACGACGTGGGTGTGGTATAGTGAAGATTTACCCATACCCATAACTGGTATGGTTTAATCATGATGGCGAAGCTCAATTTACAACGGGCATGCTGGTTGGGCCGACCAATCAGCGTCCTCATTTCTGAATGTTAATGAACAGTCATTGTATAATACCTGTTTTAGAAATGAATAATTGCTTAGTAATATTAACACTGTATAGCAAGAAAAGAGGGGCAGCATTTTTGAGGGGGCCCTTTTATTTGTGTTTTTACCTAGTTCTTCTGATTTTAACATAAGCTAGCATTAATGTAAACAACTTTCATACTCAAAAGACTTGTGTGATAACAATGACTGAGCATTTATGGTCTGTGTTCTACTTAATGTTAATTAAGAACACAGCTATGTACATTTCTTGTTTGTGGTAGTAGTTGGCATTTACACACAATCACAACAGTTTATTAACACAGAAAAAGGGCAGCTCTTACTAAACCAGTGTAGATTAGAAAGCAATACAGCTTCAGATCTGTAGCTCGAGTGTAGCAGGCTATTATTACAATATGCATCTTTTATTACACTTCCTACTTGTTTATACAACACAAGATTGTACATATCTTTACTACCAGCTAGATTACAGGCTGTAACTAGTGTGACATTAAGAAATGGTTAGCATTCTGCTGTCATGTTTATATTATGAATCCAAGGCTGATTGCCTGCTTGGGGTTTCATGCTCTGAAGACAGCATATAGAAATGACTGACCCCCGCACCGGCTCCTGTTCTCCTGAAGGACCATCAGACCGTCATGTGCCTGTTATTGGAGAAAACGTCTAAATCTGTAAAAGTAGAGCTAGCTAAGAGCAAAGACAGAAGCTCATCATCTGGCATTTCTCCTGTATTCATAGAATGATACTACTCACTGCTGAAATGCAGTGGGGGTCTACCTTTATACTCTGTGCATCTCTGGATGAATTACTGTCTTTTTCCATTCTTATGACATTGTGAATCTGCAAAAGTTTTTGACATGATCAGATGCTTTTCATTTTGAAGCATTTCTAATCTTGTGTAAAAGCACATCCAATCTTCCCGAATCTGTTTTCTGAGATCATTCTGTTTGCTGGTCTGTCTGCAGTAGGATCATACAGTCATAGTTTATTTTATTCATTTATTTTTTTCAAAAGGGCAAATTAATTGTTCCAAGTATCCTTTTCAGCCACGATGACAGCAGAGTTAGTAAAGCATACAAAGAGAAAAATATACACTAGCACAAATATACAACTAATACTTCAGTAGTAGATGCAGAAAAATTATATTTTAGTTCAGCATTACTATATAAATCATATTTAATTTAACTATATTATCAGACTGATTTAGCACACTTGAATCTGAATGATTCTTCAACAGCAATGAGAGCACATGAAAAACAGTAGCAGAAAACACATCTATACAGCCAAAACAAACAGCAAAGACTAAATTAACAGGCATCTCTAAAACAGACTGTTCTGCAGATGTTTTAGCATATTACTTGCTTGTTTATTTTTTTTTCAGTTAAGGGGTGTTCCTTAAAATTCCTATAAGACAGCACCACAAGACCTCTGTCTCAAAACACCAAGCGATGAAGTTTGTACTCCTGATTTTTACTCACTGTCTCTGTGGAGTTTTTTCATGTTCTCCTAAGTTCAGAATGGGTCTTTATTCAGGTACCCTGTATATTCCCATCTCCAAAAAAACTTGTTTGGTTAAATAAAAGTGTTGCTATATATGTTGTATTTGCACTTGCTCTTGTGGCCTAGGGTGTGGTTAAAAGGGTTCTATGGATTAGGGATTTACCAAGCTAACAAAAAAAATAATTGAAAATAAAAAAAAATAATCTGTTTAAAAAGGAGGCGACAGAATCCTTGGAACAAAATATGGTGACTATGGTGGAAAATGGTAGGTGGTCCTCATCAACTGGGAGCCAGTATGAGCTAGCCAAAGGCAACTCCGAGAGCGCCCTTTGCTGAAGTATATAAACATACAGATCATTTTAGTTGAAATTCAGAAGCACTCCAGTTCTTTTTCCTGAGTGTGATAAATCTATAGAGGAAGGGGACAGTGTTGTCTGTTTTCAGAAGAAACTATACTCCTTACAATAACAGTTCTTGCAATGACTATAAGTAGGCCATTTGCTCTGCATGTGGTTTCCATCTAGGTTTACACTTCAGTTGCTATCCTTTTGTGGCAGTATTGGAAGTACATATTGAAGTGTCTAACCCAGTTCCAGCAAAGGCTTTTATAGTGGTCAGCAATGCATGGATGTAATCTTTTTGGTTTATACTCCATTCTATTATTTGGAAATATTCTTTTTGTGAAGGTGAATAACCATATCCTGCTTCCACAGAGAAAGGACCACTTGTCATATATAGGAATAAGTGAAAAGGTGTGCGTTTCTTAAAGGGATCTGCTGCTACTGAAACTGGTTTGGGTCATTGTTACATCGTGGTACTGAAGGAGACCACACGGTTTATTAAGTTGTAAGGCCTTTCTTTATTAAGAGCCTCCAGGTGCGCACCCATGCTTCTTCACACAACTTCTGCAAGTCATCTAACCACCAGAAGCAACAAGTTACCAGAGAATACAGAACCAACAGTACATGCTGAATTCCCCACAGCGCCCCTACAGTACAACAACCACATTACCAGCCCGAATACTACATTCCTCCCCTTTTAAGCTAAGACATATTGTCTTACATAAGCAAAACTAGGGAACAAGTTCCATAATGCATTTAATCACTTACTTGTAAATAACAGGCTAGTTATTAACTGGTTACCATACAATCTACTATTTGTAGGCTGGAAATCTATACATGCACTTTTGTTAACATTGATAGTCCTTCAAATAACTAGGTTTAACCAGCACACGCTTAGAACGGCGCAGTGGTACCACCTTAGGTGACTCTGGTGTCACTTTTACCACTTCAGGTATCGGTGTGTCCTTCCCTGGAACGGTTGGATCCTCAGAAACTTCTCCTTCCACGTTCTGGCGGTCTCCCTCCATTTGCGATCCTCCTGCCACTGCGAGCCCTGGTTCCGAACTTAACGGTAGTTCCGAGGCCAGCAGTTCCATGGCATCCTTCTTCTGTTCGCTCCTCAGAATTTGGTCTACATGTCTCCTTACCACGAAATCTCCATTCAACCTCACCTGGTACGATAATGGACCAGTGCTCTTGACAATGAACCCTGGAATCCACTTAGGCCCATAACTGAAATTTCGCGTCATCACTGCATCTCCTTCCAGAAAACTTCTCTCTCTCCGTCGTCTATCATGACATTCTTTTTGCCTCCACTGGGTCTCCTCCACCTTAGCTCTGACCTTTGGATACACTAGATCCAACGTGGATCTCAATCTCCGTCCTTGCAACATCTCGGCAGGTGACAAACCCGTGGTAGATTGTGGTGTAATACGGTAGTTAAATAACACCCTTGATACTTTTGCTGCTAAACTTCCTTCTCCAGACTTTTTCATCATGGCTTTAAAAGTCTGCACAGCTCTTTCAGCACAACCATTTGTAGCTGCATGGTAGGGTGCTGATGTGATATGGACGATTCCATTTTTTCTCAGAAAACCCTTGAACTCTTCACTCGTAAAACAAGAAGCATTATCGGATACAATAGTCTCAGGCAGTCCTTGACTACTGAAACTCCTCCTCAAGCATTCAATGGTAACGAGAGAAGTGGGTGTCTTGACTTGATAGGCATCCATCCATTTCGAATGAGCATCCATGATTATCAAAAACATGGCCCCCATGAATGGTCCTGCATAGTCTATATGAAGTCTCTGCCAAGGTCTGCTCGGCCACTCCCATGGATGTAGTGGCGCCGCCACAGGCAAGTTGCGATGTTGTTGACATGTTTTACACTCATTCACAACGACTTCAATCTCGTGGTCCAATTTTGGCCACCAAAAATAACTTCGGGCTAAAGCTTTCATTCGGGTAATGCCCACATGACCTTGGTGCAACTGCTGTAAAAGTGCCCTTCTTCCTGGGGATGGAATTATCACTCTTGCCCCCCACAATACGCATCCATCTTGCACACTCAGCTCTGTTTTTCTCACCTCATAAGGTCGAAAAACTGGATCCGTTTGTTGAACTGGCCAGCCTTGCTGAACCCACTGAAACACTCTAGCAAGCACCGGGTCTTTGTGTGTCCAAACTCTCAGTTCTTTAGCAGACACCAATGTTATGTCTTCCATCATCAACACTCGGTCCTCCGCTTCCTCTTCTTGGATATGCCCTGGCATCGGTAACCGACTTAGTGCATCTGCATTACTATGGTGTTTTCCAGGCTTATAAACAATCTCGTATTCATAAGCTCTCAACGTTACAGCCCATCTCTGAATGCGAGGAGAAACCATCTGCGGTACTGCTTTCATCTCGTTGAATAATGACAACAAAGGCTTATGATCAGTACAAATGGTAAACTTCCTCCCATAGAGGTATTTGTGAAATCGCTTGATTCCAAACATCACAGCTAAACCCTCTTTATCTAACTGAGAATAGTTTGACTCTGCTTGTGTCAAAGTTCGTGACATGAACCCAATGGGTCTCTCTTGTCCATCTGGCATCCGGTGTGCCAACACAGCCCCTAATCCATAGGGTGAGGCATCACATGACAAAATTAAGTCCTTGTGACTATCGTAGTGCACCAAAACCTCTGAAGATTGCATTAGTTCCTTTGACTGTTCAAACGCTCTGTCCTGTTCCTTTTTCCACGACCACTGAGCCTCCTTCCTTAACAACTTATGTAAAGGAGCTAACAGTGTAGACAGATTTGGCAGGAACCTGTTATAATAGTTAAGTAAGCCTAAATAAGCTTTCAGTTCTGTAACATTTGTGGGTGCTGGTGCCTGTTGAATGGCTTCCACTTTATTTGGCAGGGGGTGTAGGCCTGATGCATCCACCTTGTAGCCCAGGAATTCTGCTTCCGTTGCCATGAAAGCACATTTACTCCGTTTCACCCGTAGACCTGCCTCTCGCAGTCGACTCAGCACCTCATTCAGCGTCTCCAGATGCTCTCGAATGTTCCTTCCCGTCAACAGAATATCGTCTAAATACACAGCCACCTTTGGAATTCCTGCCACCAGTCCCTCCATTATTCTCTGAAAAATAGCTGGACTCGAGGAAACCCCAAAAGGTAAACGATTGACTTGGAACAAACCTTTGTGTGTGTTCAGGGTAACATACGTCTTTGACCCTTCTTCCAGCACTACTTGTTGATATGCCTGACTGAGGTCCAGTTTACTAAACCTTTCACCTCCCGACAGCTTTTCAAACACATCCTCCACCTTGGGCAAGGGATACTGCTCTAGCTTCGAGACTTGGTTCACTGTTAACTTGTAGTCACCACAGATGCGTACAGTACCATCTGGCTTTAATACTGGAACAATTGGTGCGGCCCATTCCGCAAACTTTACTGGTTCAATTATACCTTGCTTAGTGAGTCTCTCTGACTCAAACTCAACTTTCTTCTTCATCGCATATGGTCCAGGATGGGGTTTGTAAAATCTTGGCATTACGTTTTCTTTCACATGTATCTTTGCTGGTGGACCCCTCCAGGTCCCCAGTTCCTCTTTAAATACTTCTTCATTATTCTCTAGCACCTCTTGCAAGGTCAGGCCCGGCTGTTCTACCTTATGGAGCTGTAGGCAGTCCATGTTTAGCTCCTTTAACCACACCCGGCCCAGCAGGTTTGGTCCCTTACCTGCTACCACCATGACTGGCAACTCTTTGACTTGGTCTTTATATTTTACCTTCATTTTCACCATTCCCAACGTGGGAACTATTTCACCCGTATAGGTTTTCAAAGTCACTGAACAGTCCTGCAGCTTCCGAGCTTCTCTGGGCCATAACTTCCCATACTCAGCCTTTGACAGAACCGTGACACTACACCCCGTATCCACTTCAAACTGCACCATTTTACCATTTAAGTCCAACTGGGTTTTAATGGGATCAACTCTTTCCCACTTGGCCTCTTTCACATTAACATTGTGAACACTTCTTCGGCTTCCCTGGTTGGTTGATCTGTAACTTCACGCATGTGGTGTGCATACTGCCGTTTATTTTTTCGGTTTCCCTTCCTTTCCATCATACTGCTTTTTCCTCCCCTTTTCGGCTGCTCGAGAGGGTATTGAGCGGCACATTTTCTTAACATGGCCCTTTTTCCCGCAAGCATGACATTTTACAGTTAAAAAACGACAGTTCCGTGACAAATGTTCACCTCCACACCTGTAACAAGCATACTGACCAGACTTCCCTTGTGAATTACGCTCCACGACCACCTTATGCACTGGCAGTGGGGTCGCACTCCTGCTTCCAACCCCTTCCGTGGTTTTCTGTTGTAAATCACGAATGTCTTTAGTCGCTGTCTCTATGGCCTGTGCCAACTTCAAGGCCTTTTCAAACGACAAGTCAGGCTCCGCTAACAATCTGCGTTGTATGCGGTCGTCTGCAATGCCACATACGAGCCTATCTCGTAGCATTTCGGTCAGTCTGTCCCCATAATCACAATGTTGTGCCAGTTCCCTCAACACTGCGACATACTCCATTACCGTTTCATTAGCCATTCTAGTCCTTGAATTTAACTTGAACCTCTGGACTATTGCACTCAGCTTCGGGTTATAATGTGACTGAAGTAAACTCGTCAACTCTGTGAACGATTTATCCCCCGGTTTATCCGGACTCAATAAGTTCCTCATCAGACTGTACGTCTTACTGCCCACCGAGCTTAGCAATATGGCTCGTTTCCGACCCGCTTCCATTATCTGGTTTGCCTCAAAAAAATGTTCCAACACTTCACAATACTCCTCCCAGGTCTGTGTCTGACAGTCGTATGCAACTAGTGACCCCAACATGGAACCAGACATCACTCCAGTAGGCCCCGTCTCTTCGTCATCCGACATGAACTACAGCTCACCAGTTTACTCGCAGCGGACTCGGAGGCATCCCATCTGCTCGTCGCCAATATGTTACATCGTGGTAATGAAGGAGACCACACGGTTTATTAAGTTGTAAGGCCTTTCTTTATTAAGAGCCTCCAGGTGCGCACCCATGCTTCTTCACACAACTTCTGCAAGTCATCTAACCACCAGAAGCAACAAGTTACCAGAGAATACAGAACCAACAGTACATGCTGAATTCCCCACAGCGCCCCTACAGTACAACAACCACATTACCAGCCCGAATACTACAGTCATTTAATCACTTGCTATGAATCCGTCTGTAGTAAAGTGTCCTGCTGTCAAAACTGAAGCACATGAGCTTCTTTAATTCAATCTGTAATTTTACATTAGCTACAGATACAAAATGGTGTCAGTAGATAAGTGACAGATTAAAAAGATTGTTGTTAAATGTTTACTTTGACACCAGGAGCTCCTGCATTTTCATTCTGTTCTACAAATAAGTTACCTTCATGGTCGTGCTGACAACTATGTCTATTCATAAACGTTTCCTACATTCTCAACTTGTTGAAAAAATAAGTAAAAAAAGGATTCACATTTTGCTAAAGAAAAAGAGAAAACGTTATTTTCATGTATTAAACCCTTGATTCTCAGATTTATCTATCTTAATTTTGTGCTCCAATAGAGACCCACAATGCTATATCTTTAATGCTTGGTTAAAGGCAACTTCACTACAAATGCCACCGGCTTTAACCCTTCATGGACACGTTAAAGAAATGGAAGTAGCTGATTCATTGTTTTCAGCAGTCTCTCAGTGTAGTGGAGTTTCTGGCATAATATAACAGTGTTTGGCAGTTCCAACCTTTCAGACAGTCACTTATAAAGCATGTGTGAGCCAAAGAACTTAAAATGCAATTAATTTTATATTAACAATTAAGTGATTTGGGAGAACTGAAGAATTTATTTTAGATAATGCATTTTTTATTAGAAATCAAGAGCCAGATGTTATTTGATGCTTACATGACTCATTTTAAATACAAAGCACAATCATGAGTTGGGTAACTTATCTAATTCGTTAAACAGAGATAACATTTATATGGAGTAAGAAATGATCTGATTAGAGGTAATTTAATAAAGGGAAGCTGATCTAACACCAGAAAAGTGATTGATGTGTGCAGAGTCAACTGATCTTTGTAATATTCAGCTTAAAATATGACCAAATAATTAAAAGAATGAAACAAATACCAGGAGTTAGAAACAAAAAATACAGCCTAGAACTGCTATAACATTACATATGTAAATACTGAAAACCTGGTGCCTAGTACTTTCAAGTGTCATTCTGATGCTTATTTAACTGATCATTTGATCACAGTTTCATAGGAACTAGTGGCCATTTTTACATTTTCTCAGTACCCACCCTTAGACCTTGCATCATTTTTCGAGGGACAGACCAATCATGCCAGGGTTGAATTCAATAACTATCCAGTTATCAAGCTCCTCTTTGAAGGATGGTAGTGTTTTTCATTACCTAATTAGAAGTGAAAGTTTGTTCCAAAGAAGGGTTAGGTGCTGTGTGATAAATCTCTCTTACTCCAATGTGTTTTGTTATTTACTGAAGTATTTTTAGAATCGTTTGATTTATGAAGGTTTAAGAGGTCTTGGACTACTGGGTCCTTACCTGCACAAAAAGCATGGCACATGCTGACCTTAAGGAGGCTATAAGATAAGAAAACATACTCAGAGGCTCTAAATAAAAATCTACCTAAGCAGCAGAGACCTCCAAAGCAGACACCCAAGCAAACGCTACCCCACAGCAAAACACGTGCAACACATAGCTCACAAAGTCAGTGTGCCAAACAGTCACAGCACTTAAGGCTGAATAACACACCTGATACACTTGTAATAGGTGATTCTATAGTCAGACACACTGACGTCCCGCTCACCAGGCTGAACAAGGAGAAGGTCACAGTGAGCTCCCTGTCGGGCGCTAGGATCTGCCACAACACAAGCACTCAGGTCACTCCAAAGCAAGTACAAATATGATTCTGTCATAGTACATGCTGGTGTGAATGACCTGAGACGTACCTCCCTCGACTACATGAAGAGAGACAGAGGAGCTCTCCGATCATGTAGCCCAGGCCGGTATGACCCTGACCTTGAGCAGCATCTTACCCTCACCTAGAATGATGCCGCAGTATAAAGACAAAATGATCGATTTTAACAAATGGCTAAAATTTTGGTATCATTCAAAGGGGATCCAGTGCCTGTCAGCCTGGGATGACATGCTCGACAATCCACGTTGCTTCGCTAGGGACGGCTTGCACCTGTCACCCCTGGGCTTTCGGATACTGGCAAAGGCTCTTGCCACCCCCATAGTGCCTTTTTTAGGCAAGGCTCAAAAGACAAACCCACCTCCATAGAAAACACAAAGAACAAGAAACTAAGAGTAATGCTGCAAAACGCCAGAAGTCTGAACCTCAAAATGCATGCACTTGAAGCTCTCCTCAGTATGGAGAACATCGATATCTGTGCAGTGACAGAAACCTGGTTCAAGGCTCCAGAGAGCACCCCAGCACTACCAGGTTATACCTCATATGCTTTTCGACCCCAAAACTCGGACCGAACCACAAAAGGAGGGGGAGTATCCATATTTATCAAGGATACCCACACCTCCAGGTTAGTGGCATTGCACGAAGCATCAGAAACCATCCATGTGCAACTAACAGTGGGCAAAACTGCCTTTCAGTTTATAGCATGCTACAGACCACAGTCTCAAAATCAGAAATCCCACTCGGCTTTCCTGAAAACATTGGAAAACATGAAGATCTCTCCAAACAACATTATATTGGGTGACTTCAACTACCCAAACATAGACTGGGAGCATTACTCAAGCCCCAACACCCTGGCCCAGAGGTTCCTGGAATTTATGAACTCAAATGCCATGGAACAACTAGTCATGACTCCCGCAAAAGGGGAAAACATACTTGACTTGATCATCACTAACATGGGGACCTTATGCTCCACACCAAAAGTATAACCCTCATTGGTAAGATCAGACCATAAATTAATTTCACTGGATATCCAAAACCCGACCCCACCCCCAGCCCCAAAAACCACAGTGAAATACTTCTCAAAAGCGAACTTCACACTTCTCAAAACAGAGGTGGAATCCTTCAAGGCCCCCAGGCCAGTGGAAACTATGGCCCAAACCACAGAATCCTATATAAACGCATTCTATGGACACCTCCAGGAATGCATGGATCATGCTATCCCAAACAAAACCAAGACCCAATCGTCCAAAGGCAGGCGTCCAGTCTGGTGGACCCCAGCCATAAATAAGTTGTACAACAGAAGGAGGAAGCTACTACATGATAGAGCAAAATCCCTAAAAGGGAAGGCATCTCAGATCAGTACTAGCAAAAAATTACAATCCCTCAAAATCCTCCAAGGCCAACTTCGAGAGAAAAATTGCACAGGACACTAAAGACAATCACAAGGCTTTCTTTAGCTATGTTAGGAACCTGGGATGCAACTCCCAGATATGCTAAGAGTTGATTCTAAACGACAAAAAATACACTGAACCCACAGACATTGCCAACATCCTGGCAGGCAGGTTCAGTGTAAACTTCTCCCCCCCTTCCCCCCAAAAGAGCAAATATCTATCCCAGCAGAGTGCAGCCTCCCTAACATCTCAGATGCTCAGGTGAAAGCCGCCCTCTCCAAAGCAAAAAACACTACTTCAATGGGACCAGACGGAGTCCCGGGTTGCGTCCTACATGAACTCCAAGAAGAACTAAACCCTCACGTAAAACTGCTGTACAATCTCAGCCTCACTACTGGATATGTACCCAAAGATTGGCGTACAGCAACAGTGGTCCCACTTCCCAAAGGTGGTGCCTCAATGGACCCTGGTAACTATCGCCCCATAAGCCTGACTAGCCTTATCTGCAAGGCCATGGAGAGGATCATCATGGAACTCATACACAAAGACATTGGGGACCTACAGACATTAGATCCTACCCAATTCGGCTTTGTCAAGGGTAGATCCTGCCTCTTGAACCTGGTCGACTTTTTCAAAACAGTCACCAAGACTATAGATGAAGGGAAGGTAGTCCACACAGCCAATCTGGACCTCGCAAAGGCATTTGACACAATACCCCACTCGGGCATCATAGATAAGCTATCCAGCTTAAATATAAACCCCTATGTCACAAGATGGGTTGCTAACTGGCTAAAATACAGAACCCACAGAGACAGAATTGCTGGAGCCATGTCAGACTCGAAACCGGTTACAAGTGGTGTCCCACAATGCTCTGTTCTGGGACCTCTCTTGTTCAGCATATACTTTTCCGAGGTACAGGCCAACACAGGAGGACTATGGCTGACCATGTTCGCAGATGACTGAAAACTCGGCGCCATAATTGACTCTCCAGCTGACATTAACATCCTCCAAAAAGGTCTCACAGAGACAGATAACTGCTGCCAGAGCCATGGCCTAAAGCTAAATGCCAAAAAGTGTATAGTCATACCCTTTGGCAAAAACAAAGTGCTCACAAATTACCAAATAGGTGGCAACCCATTAAGTACGGAAGAAGTAATTAGGGACCTGGGGACCCAAGTTGATAGCAATCTCTCCTTCGACAACCACATCGCCAAAGTGGTTAGAAAGACCTTCTACATAGCCCACCTTATCACAAAAGGATTCACATCTAGATCAAGTGAGGTAATAGTGCCCCTTTATTCATACCTCATCAGGCCCATCATAGAATACAATGCCCCTTTTGGGATGTACCTTACCCGACACCTGCAGCAACTAGAAAGACCCCAAAAGTACCTCACAAAGAGGATCAAGGGACTCCAACAGATCCCATATGCTGCCCGGTTAAATAAACTCCAGCTCTACTCAGTTGCATACCGCCTACTTCGTGGCGATCTATGCTTGACATACAAAGATATGTCCAACCCAGAATTAATGGACATGCTCCACCTCAGAAAATCTAAATCCCTTAGAACCACGTGCTCGAGGGACTTGAACCTCAGCACAGAAATAAATAGAACATGCTGGAGGGACAGAGTCATAACCCAGACGCTCCCTTCACTCTGGAATAGAATCCCAGTCCATGTTAGGCAGAGCACCTCAATGACTCTCTTCAAGAGGAATCTTGATGAGTGGATGGGAGATCGTAGGTTTACCCCGGGGATTACTTCTGTGTCACTACTAGATAGAGGCACAGTAAACTAACCTTAGAAAGGGCACAGCAAACTCAAATCAAAGGGTGGCGAAAGCCAAACACACTCGGGCTAGGCTTATAAATGCCCCAGGGCAGATAGCCTAGTATGAACCTAAGATGCTGAACACAGGGAGAGAGCTACTAATCTCTCATGATAGTTCAGCTTTTTCAAACCTGTAATATTTTAAGTTAGGAACTTCTGGGTTATTTCTAGCCGTTTGATACTAGTATCATACATCCCAATATCTGGACAATTTACCATGTGTGCACACGTCTGTAAAAAAAAAAAAAAAAAAAAATATATATATATATATATATATATATATATATATATATATACACACACACACATATACACATGTGTGTGTGTGTATATATATATATATATATATATATATATATATATATATATATATATGTATATGTGTGTGTGCGCGCGCATGTGTATACACATCTATAAAACACAATATTGAGTTGATCTGATTGGGAAAAAATGCTAACTGAAGTCTATCTAACAGAAAAGTGACTGGCGTGTGCAAGTTTAATGTTTTTTTTTAAATATTTACTTTAAAATATAATTGAATTGTTAAATGCATATAAAAGTTAATGTGATAAAAAAGAGCAAAATAAACCTGAAAACTGTTAAAGTATTAAGTATGGAAATATTAGATACTACCCAGAAGATAAGATGATGTCTAGTAATAAGTATGCAAAAATCTTATATTTTATGAGCAGGGGCTCCATGCAAAAAAAGGGGAATTGCAGTGCATTAAAGATAGTTTTGTCTGTAGGCCTTGTGGGGATGTAACCAATTTGCAAGGGTCTGGGAAAAGTGAAATACAGTGTAAATGGAGTAGAAGCAAGTTAACAGAAGCTGAAATGTTTACTGACAGTAGTAGTGAATTTAGTACGTGCTTTAAATAATCCTAGAGCAAGTAAAATCTACAGCAATGATAATATAAATACATATTAAGATGCTAACAATAGCAAAATAGATTATAGACTGAAAATTTATGACTAAAAGCTTGCCTGTATAACTTATGCTAGGTAAAAAAAAATGTGTGCTATGACCTGTCTGAAAGTACATTCAAAGTACCAAATTCATATAGCAAACTGTTCAGATCCAAATGTTTATTTTTGTCTTATATATGGCAAACAGTATAGCTTTGGGTGAATTCTGAACAGATTGAGAAAAATGTAAAAATATAGGTTGGTATTTCAATCTGTGTCAAGTTCAATTAAGAAACCGATTTGAGGGTGTAATGTTTGTGAAGGGATTCATATGAATGAAACTATCAAATGTGTTCAGCTGAAGAATAACATTTTAAGGGGAAAAGGGTATCACTAGTAGTACAGTAACAAGTCAGAGATGTGAATTTGATAGCATTGAAAAGGCACAGATTAAGAACATGAAGCATTTTCAGAATTATATTCAGAGACATTCAGCATGAATGTTTATGCAGCACTTTAGCTTGTGTAATACAGAATCAGTCTGCAAGAAAGCTAATGATTTATTGACAGAATGCATGATATTTGTGCAGAAATGCCTCTGATTAATAATAGTTCTGATGTGTCCAGAAGAAACATTAACAATGTTTCTAATTAGCACATCACTGTATGTATAAAATACATGGATGAGAACACAGACTATATAAAACAAGAACAATGATATTATACTTAAGCATTCTGAAGTCTGAAGCTTGGTGCTGTCTGAAAGATGATTATTATCTTGAGATTTTTTCCTTAAACAGAAGGCATAATTTATTCTCCAAGAAGATTTCCTGAAGTGCTCAGAGCTAGTACTGATCAGGAATTAAAGTATGAGGAATCATTTTAATTTCAGAAATCTTTTGGCATACAGCTTAATAGATGGTGAATAGATGTACGAAATTTATCACAAAATTAATGCATGTCTTATGGGATGCTGTTTATAGTATGCTAGATTCTGTATCATTTGGATTAAAGCTGTCAAGAAGAGATTATGGTACAAATAAAATTAAAAATATAATGTAAAAATACATATCAAAGATTAATGGATAAGGCTCTGTTTACCATTGGATCTTTCTCACTCTCTTTCACAGACACACTCATTTTAAGTGCATGACTATATAAATATATATATATATATATATATATATATATATATATATATATATATATATTTATGTTTTTTCCATAGAACAGCACCCACCTCAAGATTGCTACGACTGTTTTAAATGTCTGCATCAGCTACATAACTATCCACAGCATAAATGCAGCTCACCTTAGGAAACCATTTTACTAAATCAATCATTGAACTGAAATATTATTGCCATTAGCGCCACAGACGTTAATTACAGATTCATTATGGGAGTGTATAGTATGTCACCTGCCTGAATAAACAGACGCACTACTTAGACATGAGTGATATTCAAACTGTGTAAGAAAGAAAACAGAATGAAAAATACTTCAAAACAAAAGGTTACTGATGGCCACATTCAATTTGCATTGCTTTTCTGTCCACTTAGTTTCATTCTACCAATACTTTTAAGAGCTTTATGTGCACATTTCATGAGACATGTGATTGCTTAATGCTTCTTAAAGTTGGAATTGATGGCTGTAACTAGGAGAATCAAATAAGTCTGATAATTACTATTGCAGGTTTATAAAAAATAATACGTTAAATGATATAACATTTCATACCATGTTATACATTTCTAAGAAACCGTTATTTTCTAAAATCCATTTGCATTTTCAGTACCCATGCAATGAAATCTAGTTTGCTAAAGCAGAACACTTTGCCCCCCAGGTTCCTCATACCAATTTCACTGGAGGCATCCACCATTAGACACATACTGAAGAGGAAATGGGCAGTTATCCACAGCAACCAAGAGTTGAGCAAGGAGTTAGGAAAGGTGCCTGATTTTTGCTACAAAAAATCAAACTCCCTCAGGCAACAGTTCGAATACAAGCAATTAGCTACTATTGACACCTACACTGTGGTTATGAGAAAGTGTGATAACTATTCCTACTGTAAACACATTTATGGGCAGTTTTTTCCACTTAGCCCCAGTTTCACCATCCAACTGAAACTAAACTACAACTGCAACTCCCATAATGTGGTTTACCTGTGTAAATGCACAGGATGCCCAGCATATTACATAGGTAAAACTAAAAGAAATCTAAGAGAATCATGGAACACTTGCTAGCCATAAGCAAAAAAGATCTAATGAACGCTCTTTCAAAACATGTATTAGATTGTCCCAAACCCTCAGGGTGCAAGTTCCCAGTCTTGGAGGTGGTAAAAGATTTCTTTGGTGATTCCAACACACTACTGTAGCTTAAAGAATTTAGGTGGCAGATTCTACTAAGAGCAGACATTCATCCAGGAGTAAATGGCAAACTGATCATCAGATATGCCCTTAAATGGAACAGAAAGGAAGTGCCACTTCTGTTACCAGATTGTTATAGATCTTGATTTTATTTTCACAACACCAGCAATGTGATCATTTATGATGTTCATACTTTGGACTTAATGAACAAAAGCACTCAAATGATAAATAATAAAATACTAAGTTTTAATGATTTCTGAAATGTATGTAATTTTGCTTAGCTTATTGATGCTGTACAAGTAAAATGTTAAGAGTTTAAATGTACAGCAGCCGAGTTCCTTCTTCTGATTCTTGTGCAGAGTTTTATTTCACTTGATCATAACTTTATTTTGCTGGTGAAACAAGCATCTGTATCCATAACTTCATTTCATTAAAATGCCTTTGCAAAATAGAATTTGATTTGGTTATTCTTATTTAACCAGGTGGGATTTTCTAGAAACAATTGTTTTCAAAGTGTGAGTCAGGAACTTGGTTCGGCTTAACTGATATACTCAGTTGTACAGAATTCAGGTGAAGTGAAAATAAAACTCCATTCAGAGGGATGTAATATTGTGCAGCTGTTTACTTCAATGCAATGCACTACTGTCTTCCAGGGAATGTAGCAACAATAGAACTGTGTCCTGCTATTTATAAGCCGTGTACAGAGCAGTAAAGGCACTCTGCACATAATGTTTGCTATAGTAAATGTCACAATTCATAGACTTAGGTCACATCTGTAATGGTAGCATAGGAAACACTCCTCTACTACGAACTCTGTACAACTGTCTCCAAATCATCCTCATTCCCTTTGTGGCACGGCACAGCACAGCAATGGCAATCTCTTCAGGAAGGTATACAGTGTATAGCTTACTATGTAGGGATCATCATTAATGAGAGATTTAGAAAGATGTTCCACTCAATCATGACAAATGAGCCTGGATCTGTTGCTGTGTCAGCTTCCCAATGTTTTTTTTTTATGCTTCTTAATACTGAAAACATGATGATGTATGACTCACTGCGTGTCTATATTTCTCTGTCTGTGTGTGTGTGTATATATATATATATATATATATATATATATATATATATATCTATATATCTATATATATATATATATATATATATATATATATATATATAAAATGGGTCTACTTTCCTTTACCGAATTTACGTTTCAGCTGATTGAACATACTGGCTTTTTAATGGTCAAGATCAAAGTACAGAGGTGATTGGGGAGTTTGCCCTTTCCTCACTGTAGTGAAATCTTGGTATTGGTTTATATAATTAGCAGGCAGTGTGGGGAAAATGTTTTTCTTCCATTTCTGATAGGTAGCTGTTTGACCAATTGTGGTCGATCAGTTGCTTTTAGATGCATTGACTTTTCTGCATGATCGATCTATATTATATATATATATATTTTTTTTTTTAATATTCAAACGCTTAAACGTTTGAATCACTAAATGTTCAAATATTTAAAATAATAATTAAAAAAGAAAAAACAAAATGTAAACTGTTTAAGCAGGGGGGCAAGCACCCCTGCACCCCCACACCCCCCGCTACTTAAATATACCAACTCCAAGATCGCACTACAGTGTGAAAATGGAAAATGTTCATTTCCTACACTGTAGAGCGATCTTGGAAGTGGTATATTTAAGTAGCTGGGTAGTGCAGGCTTGCCCTGCTTAAACATTTTACATTTTGTTTTTTTATTTTTTAATTATTTTAAATATTTGAACATTTAAGTGTTCGATCACTAAAGTTCGATCTTTAGTGATTCAAACGTTTAAGTGTTTGAATATTTAATATAGACCCATATATATGTGCACACACACATAGATATAGATATATATATATATATATATATATATATATATATATATATATATATATTGCACCCTTTAGTTTTTCTTTTTGTTCTATTTTTTTTTTAGTTTTTTTAAAATATTCGAACATTTAAGTGTTCGATCGCTAAAGTTCGATCTTTAGTGATTTGAATGTTTAAGCATTCGAATATTTAATACAGACCCATATATATATATATATATATATATATATATATATATGTACACACACGCACATATATATATATATATATATATATATATACACACATATATATATATATATATATATATATATATATATATAGAGAGAGAGAGAGAGATAGGAGAGACTTTTCTGAATGCCAAACAGGGAATGCTTTTGAAATCTGTAAAGCTACATATATACTGAAAATAATCCAAGTGAAGCACAACGACCAAAGACACAATCAAAAGAATCCAGGCACAGACAAGCAATAATACGTCCTTTCTTGTTAATAAATGTTTTAACAGTTCACAAAGCACATCGGGCAATATTGGACTTCATCAGAATCAATTAACTAATTAATTTCAAATATTTTATGTGTTGTTTTCTTTAAGAATTTACTAAGCTTTGGCGCCAAAATGTGTATAAATACAATGAAATTAATTAACTGATTCTGATGAAGTCCACTATGTGTGGATGAAAGCGCTTGATCCGTTATTGTGTGTTTGGAGATTTAATAAAAGACGTTTGTGGGACATTGCCCGATGTGCTTTGTGAACTGTTACAACATTTATTAACAAGAAAGGACGATTTATTGCTGGTCTGTGGCTGGATTCCTTTGATTGTGTCTTTGTACATATATACTGAGACTTCTTGTTCATGCAACAAAGACTGAAGTCCAGTGGGACGCAATTGCTGCAAGAACGTTACAAAACAAAGGATATCCAGGATTTATAGATAGCTGATTTGTTTGACAAACCTTACTGGTTGTGAAGAAGAGTTTTTATGGCATGTTTTCATAACAAAAAAGATGGTGGTGATGATGTAATGGATAATGGTGACTTGGGGAGAAACACGCTATATAACTGCATGCTATGAGAAATTGAGTCTTGTCTATGTGGAACCATCTGCACATGTTAACTATTTATTTATAGCATTCCTACAATAAACAAGCCAGGGAACGTGGATTTCCATAGCTTAGTTTTCCTTGTATGCATCCTATCTTTACCTTTTTTTAGTTTTTGTTGTGTGTGACAACCAATGCGTATTTCACTTTGTATGTACACAGTTTCCTTTATTATTTAAATAAAGTGTGTTTATTTACCTTTAATCTCTCTTGGCTGGTATTTATTACAAGAATATGTATGCACTGTATCTGAGAACAGAGTAACCATTATTTACACTTTTGTTCAGCACACTGTATGGCATACATTTCTCCTTGACACAGCTTAGGCTTACTACACATGAAGGATATAGAACAGTGTAAATAAAGTTTACCTTCTTCTCAGAAAAGGCTGAGGCTATTCAGGCAGTCTACTCCTACAGAGTAACCAGTAACAAAGTTTCTGGCTTCTTTCATAGTGGTTACTGCTCACCTCAACATTTTGTGACAAATACCAATATGTACTTAACTTTTGACTGGAACGTGTGTAATTTAGTCCTCATTGGTGTCAGGCCAGAATCACATTTGGTGCCCACTAATTCGGCACTAGAACTGATGTTAAGACTAAACAGCTCTGTTATAAAAGGCAGGTGTCTTAATACTCAAGCTATAAGGTAAAATATATAGAGGTCTGGGGTTCACAGCAGTTGTATCTTAGTCAGCTCAGTTCAGGTGACAGGCAGAAAATGGTTCTGCTGAAAGTCTGCTAAAATGTCAGTAGCTCAGTTGGCAAAGGAGTGCAATGTTACAAGTCTACAGCAAGCTAGTATGTGTCCCAAGAGGATGTGGAACAGCATTGTGGATAGTGCAACATACAGAGAGAGTGTCTGCTGGAGACCAAACAAGGACAGTCAGTTCCATTCCAGGAAGATTTTATTGCACAGCTGGAATTACTAAGACACTGGAAAAGAAGTACATGGAAACTGGCTATTTTAGAGGGTGATCTGGATACTATCAGTGACCCAGGATCTGAGCCACAGCAGGAGAAAGGTACCATACTTCCCTTGGAAGGTAATACTTCTATGTGATAGTACTCCGACATTGCTGGAGGGACCACTGGCAGACAGTACCAGAGTGCCTTTGGAATAGGAACAGGGGATGAGTCATCAAGGAGAAGCTGAGGTATGTTCAGCTCTCAGACCTTACTTTACACAATGATACAGGTAACAAAGTAGGCTTCAGATAATCAAGGGCAGAGGGAGTCTATATAATGGGAAACAGGGTTGCCGTGCAGGGAATGGACCCCACGAGAGTGTGAGGGGCAGAGAGAGAATAATACAGCAGCTGGAAGTACCTAGGGCCTAAACAAATGGCACTTGGAGCCAGAGTCCATTACAATCCTCTTGCAGAATATACAGGCATAAAGCATAATGAAATAGGACTTGTTGCATAGTTTGCATTCCCAGGCCAATACAAATTCTGCACAAGTACTGTAGGACCGGTGAGTACAGCCAGAGACTTGGCAAGGCTGTTTTGATGCCTTTTATTGAGTAACCATTTCAGAGGGCACTTATACATATTGTGGGACCTCTGAGTACCCCAAGTTTCACAAGTAAGAAGTACACCCTGTTAGTTGTGGTTTATGCCACTAGGTACCCAGAAGTGGTGGTTCTATTTTACATTGAGGCAGACAAGGTAGTAAATGCTTTGTTAGCCATTTTCAGCAGGGTATGTCTTCTTGTGGAAATGCTGATAGAGGTGCCACTTTTATGCTGCATCTGTTGACATGCCTGTGGAAGTGTGGGAAACTCTAAACTGAACACCATGTTAAGGGCATTTGCAGGGTCTCTCCCCATTTCTGTTTTCATACAGGGTGGTGCTCCATGAATCCACAGGTTTTCACCCTTTGAAATACTGTATGTTCACAGGAGAAGGTGGTCTCTGCATTTAATTTGTGATGAGTAGGACGGTGATGTGACTTCCATAAGGAATTTGTTGTAAAGTATGTTTTAAACCTCATGACTAGACTTATGGAGTTCATAGGGTTTTTTTCAGGAGCACACAGCACAGGTACAATATCAACAAAAGTTTAGTATGACAGGACAGCAACAGTCAGGGAGTATTGTGTAGGGCAATAGGTGATGGCACTTATTCTTGTGAGATCTAACAAGCTACAGGCAGCCTGGGAGGGCCTTTTCACTGCTGTAAAAAGGTGAGTGATGCCAACTGCATGAAAGACATGCCAGGCAGAAGCCAAAACACACACTAAAATGTTAACATGATAAAGCCCTATTATGATAGAGGCACCCTGGGACTAAGTATCTGCAGTAAGTTACAGGAGGAGCCAGAAGGGGTTCTGGATGTAGACCACCCTAATGATGCTCAATATGATGACATGGTGGATTGGGAGGGGGTCTGCTGCCCACAAATAACTCATAGGCAGGTTCAGGAAATCCAAACTGTATTGCAGAAACTAAGCTATACTTACTTGTAAGCCAGGGTGTACCCAACTGATATAACACAACAAACAGGTCTCCCCTAACCAGTCAAACAATATCTCTAAAGAGACCCAAAGAGATTTAGATAAACTCAAAGAGGAACTGAATGACATATTGGAACTTGGAGCAACTGAGAATTCCAAATGTCCCTTTGCCTTACCAGTGGTGCTGGTGCCAAATAAAAATGCCAACACCTGGTTCTGTGTGGACTTCAGGAAACTGAGCAGTCACACAGACACAGATGCTTACCCAGTGCCCAGGACAGATGAAGCCTTTGAGCACATTGGTAGGGATAAATATCAAACTATGACTGACCTGACCAAAGGTTATTGTCAGGTACCCTTTGGCACCTGCAGCCAGGAAGAGGTCAGTGTTTATGACCCTTTTGGGCTGTATACATTTGCAAAAATACCCTTTGGAATGGATAATGCCACATAAACTTTCCATAGGTTGGTAGACTGCATTCAAGCAGGAGCAGAGAATTATGCCTCTGCTCATCTTGACGATATTGCATCTGTAGCTGGTCCTGGACAGAGCATGTACAACATGACAGGGAAGTGGCATGCAGATTACCAAGGGCAGGGCTGTCAAGACTAACATGTCAGGAGAGTATGACAGAGGTATCTTATCTGGGACACACATGGGGTGTCAAGGCTGATGCTTTCCAGGCACAGTCTACCCCTACCACCAAAATACAGGTATAGGCATTATTAGGGACAGTACCATACTATAGGACATTTGTTCCCCAGTAGAGCTACTGTATTGTACTGTTCCCCAGTACAGTACAATAGCTACTACCCTTAAAGATATTATCAGGAAAAATAGACCAGAAAAGGTTGTTTGGACATCAGCCTAACAACAGGCATTTTGAAAGGTCAGGGAGACTCAGTGGATGCCATATATTGGTCAGCACTGATTATAGTCAGGAATGTATTGTACAGGTAGATGCTACTAGGTATGGGGTGCGGCTGCACTTAGTTAGGTCCCCAGCCTTATGTTCTACCTGTTCAGACATTAACTGTACTGCAAGAAGTCTGACTGAATCAAGATCACACTGGTATATTAAAACAGAGTAACTCACTTACTCCAACAAGTCTTTTGGAATCTGGATCACAGTGTAAGCCTGCCTTGCAGATGGACCTTCCATTAGAATATGCCATTACACTGAGGTCAAGTCTTTTGGAATTGAGGGAGGCAGATATACTCCAAAGTCCATCACTTAGACCAAGAGCATGTCTTTTGGAAATCTGGCCCATCACATTTGTGAATACTAGCCATTTATTTAGTCAGTATTCAGTAGTAAATTAGCCAATGAGTTAGATATCTGGAACTCATTTTTTCTGCAAATATCCTCCATTTGTTTATTGTCTCTTTAAATCACTGAGTATGTGCTAGATTTTCTTTATTACTTAAGTTAATTAATTTATTTCCCTTTATGTTCTTGTGGCTGGAATTTGTTATAAGGATATGTTGCACTGTTGCTTATCCAAGAAGAGGGTAAACATTATTTACACTGTGGTTTGCACACTATGATACATGCCTCTCAATGAAGCTATATAGGTGTATATAGCTGTACTACCAATAAATTAGAGACAAGTTATTGAATTTCATACTTGGCTCAATTTCAGAGCAATGGCAACTGGATATCTCTTGCTTCTTCCAAAGAGTGTCAGTTCTAACAGACCAGGAAGAAAGCTGTGGGAAACTGGGAATTCTGCCAGCCTTCCCTAGAAATTGTGTGCATATGAAAATGCATACTTAGTGCAAAATGCAGTTAGCACAGATAAAGGGGGGGGGTGGAATTCATCGGTTCACAGAGATAGCAATGAAGGTTTCATCTTCTAAGTGGCATGTGTGCAGTCCTGTTTGGGTGGGGAGAATGGATGCCCAGGACATTAGTGTATATTCCACTTATGGTCTGGAAGCATGGTAGTACTTTGCAAACTAATTATTGAAATAAATCTTGTTGCAGGTTTTTGTTTTCACTTCATCCATTGGGGGGCAGTGCATACAGCTCACCTCCACATTTGGTGACAGGTAGCACTATCTCATCCACATCTGGTTGATAGTGGTGGGATTCAAACCCCATTGGTGTCAGCTGTGCCATATACAAAATTGTACTTTTTCAAAACAGAGTTCAAAAGGAAACTGAACATATGATCACAGTGTCAAAATCCAGTAGTACTTTAGATGCACAAAATAATATTTTTAAATGTGTTACTGAATATTATTCACAAATATTATCTTTATCTTCATTTTTTCTATGCAAAATTAAATTACAGAAAAATGAAACTGACAAGTCCCTTTTGTATAAATGCAATATTTGCTGGAAAGGGTATGTGATTATACAGCATGAATTATTTTCATTTATGAAAATGGTTAACTAATAATGGCTATTCACTCCTAATATGAAAAATATTTAGAAAGCAGTAAAAGTTTGAACCTCAGAATATCAATACTAGGTCCCTACAAGAAAACAAAATAAAAGATAACAAAAAAAATGATGCACCTAAAGAGACTGAATAGCATAATATTTGTGGTGGTCAAAATATGACCTACCCAATTATTTGAAAAATGTTTTCACTTTTTAAAATGCACTGCATTGACTGGATAGTCTGTAATACAGGGTGAAAATGCTGTTTTTGGTGCAGAAATGGAAAAGTAATAAAACAAATCTGCTTGATTTGTAGAAGCCAAAGCAGCTTATCAAAAATATATGCTAATTTTAGCATCCACTTGGACTGAAGACTACAAGACTTAAAACCTGATTCTCTGATAAGTTTATGAACCTAACAAGTACACAAAAGCTCAAGCAACATGTATGCACTTCTTTTTAGGACTCAAGCAAATGCACATATACCAAAAACTAATAAAAGTATTTCTTGCAAGGGAGTTTTCTCCTCCTTTTTTATTACAACTATACCATACACTTCAATAACTCCCATATAGACAAAGTAATAGTACTAGCTCAACCGCCATTTTGAAAATTTGAGTTCCAGCAACTATGGTGCAAGCAAGTCTTGAACTGAGCAAGGGACTGCAAGACCTAACTTTATGTCAACTTGTGTGTTACTTACAGTGCTTTATGCAGAATTTGGTCTATGATTAGCTTCAGATTTCTCTTGGAGTTTAAATAGAGCCAGGTCTGGGATTTAGCTTTGGTTGTATCATAAATGAATTAATTCTGCACACTGGCTGCATGTGTCTTACTCTTTCTGATAATTTAAACATCACATATCTCCTAGGTTTTCTAAGTAGAGCAAATAGAGGGCTAGCCACCCAGTGGTGTAAAGCTTGGCTCTAGATGACTGTCACTGTTGAAGTGACACCCTGGTGTGTATTTTTAGACCCAATTTTTGATAATGTTAAAACCAACAGGCAACAAGGTCATTTTTTCCTTTATTAGGCATTGCTGATGGTTGTGAGGTAGGAACAAGGGCTGTTGAACCTAGATCTCAAGATCTAACAATACATTTTCAAAAAGCCCTTGCAACTTGCACTGTGAAGTTATTAAAATATTATAAATAAAAACGGGGATATTTTTGGACTGATCAGAACCTCCTTAAGAAGGTGGGTGCTAAACCTGCGGTTGTTTATAGAAAAGATTTTTGTTTTAAGATCATGCTCGAGAGAACTAGGGTTCACCAGAGAGGGGCGATGGGCAAATGTGGCCAACGCACACAATGTAGGTACATCATTTAAGGCTCAAACTTTTATTCAAAACTATGGGTTTACTACTTCAACCCACAAACATTATTGTTTTAGTACATGCTTGCATCTCTCTCTTTCTGATAATTTAAAATATCACATACCTCCTAGGTTTTCTAAATAGCAGGGCTGTGAATGTTTTTATATTGTTAAAATGACAAAAAAGTTCAAAAACAGAATTTACCAACATTTGTATAATATCCAGAGGGGGGTGGATACTAATAACCAGGCTGAGCATGTCAAGAAATGTCCCGGTCATAATTTCAAATTTATTGCGATGGATCAAGCTGAATTGGGATCTAGGGGTAGACCACTTGACCTTTACCTTGAATACAAAGAGTTAAAATGGCAATTGAAATGTAATGCTATGGAATTTCCATGCATTAATGAGACAGTCTCCATTACTAGTATTTTAAAATTAAAGGCTGGTTTTCTTTTATAGCATGCATTTAATTAGAATGTATTATGTGCATTTATGGTTTATTTCAAAAATAACATCTTTTTTATTTAAGGTATTTAACAATTAATTTAACAAGTGTGCACTGTAGCAGGAAAATACAACCAATAGTGTATGTTTAAGTCACTTTTAATATGGTGGGCATATTTTTCCTTTAAGGAAATTGATTTAATTGAATCTTAAATCTTATTTTGCTGGTCATGTGGTATTAGTTTTATATATAAAAACGTTTCACTTCAGATGTTTTATTGTTCTGAAGAAGTCACAGTGTACTAATGACAAAAGTGCCCAATTTGTTTAAGAAACTGTGTTTACATACGTGTTAATATTAGCTAATAATTTATCACCATATTAACTGTTTTAGGAGAGCCATTTCTTAGCCAAATGCATTACTAGGTCATAAAAATAAAACGTGACAATATTGCTTATTTTAACCTGCTGTGCAGATACAATGGATGTATTTTGTAATCAGGCTGCAATAAGCTCATTGGCTGCTATTCCTTCTTCATTTCAAGTCTAAATTGTTGCAGTGAAGCTCTTCAGCTTTCAGATTACAAGAACAAGATGCAGGAAGATGTGTTGCTTTTATCTGGATAATTTAAGTTGGCTTACTCCCATATAAAACTCTGGACTACTGTATGATTACACATTGATTTCCTTTGTGTACAAGGCTGAACTCTAACTTCTAGATCATATGTATAAAGCAATTAGAATGAAGATACACATATGAAAAGCAGCAGTCATGATTGTTGTTCTCAGCAGCTGTCTGCACAAGTTTTCTAACATGTGGCCTTGTTTAATTTTATGCAACTAACTGCATTTCCAGAAAGATACAAAGGTTTTGATACTGAAGACAAATACAGTGTTAAGAGACAAATGAAAGGTAGCTAGCTAAAACTGCCAGCCAAACACACACACACACACACACACACACACACACACACACACACACACACACTATTCAGTGCTTTATGCAGAGTGTGGGCCTATTATTAGTGCCATAATTCTCTTACAGTTTTAATACAACCAAGTCTGGGATTTTGCTTTGGTTGTATCTTAAATTAATTACTTCTGCACACTGGTCGCTTTTGTCTCTCTCTTTCTGATAATTTATAACATCACATACCTCCTAGGTTTTCTAAGTATATAATGCATGAATTAGTACTTTGGGGCCTCATGACACAATGCAGTTCTCCTTGTCAAATACCACAGGTAAACAATAATACTTGTATTATAAACATGAATCTAGCTTTATTTGCAATACTAACATTATGTACATCTTGTCCACTGGTAGGGAAATGCACAAGTTGAATTAAAATTATTCTCAGCTATTGTGTCCAGAAAATCCATCTCAAAATATAACTTGCCTAGAGAAATGATCCAACATATACTTGGAAAATTAAAGTCACCCATTACTACAGTGGGCATGAGGACAAACATGAAAGACAAGTAGTGTTAAACATTTTTTCCTAGAGGGTTTCATTAAAAACAAAAAAATCTAAAGGTGACTTCATTAACCATTTCATCAGTTTCCATAATCATATAGGGCTCCCTATTAGAAGACCGAAGACATATTCTTTCGAATGTGTCTTGGTCGAACTCAAAAACGTGAAATGGCAAAATATCGAAGTGGCGTTTGAGCGAATTCTTTCCCTGGGAAAGAATTCACTTGGCCGCTTTGTTACTTTGCTGTTTTTGGCACTGTTGTACATTTAAGTAGGAGGGTGTGGGGGGTGCAGCCTACTGATTAATGTAATGTTTAAAGTATTTTATTAATTTTTTTTTTTTTTTGGAACAGCGATTTGTTTTCCCTAGGAAAAAAATCGCTGTTCTGACAGTTCAAAATTGTAAGCTTTCACTTACATAGGGTCGATTAATCACCGTTCGCTTTTTTAAGCGTTCGGTGATCTAATATAGACCCTCATACAGTAATGGAGATGATCAGAATGAACATATTAGGCAATGAGGTCTGTATGAACAAAAGTATGAATAACTCTCCGATTTAACCAGCAGACATTTAAATATGTAAAAGATGGGCATATGTAACAGGTAGAAATTGCAAACCTCAATAATGACAATGATTTTTGCATGTAGCCAAATAGGCCAGGGACTGTAATTTATTCATGTAATTTCAAATATTAGTACGATGTTATAAGAAGAGAATTATTAAATGCTGACTGGCACTTGGTTTAAATGGTGTTAAGACTGCAATGGCAGTACATAGATTAACTGCATCATTTTTAAGCAATGTTCCTTCTGGTTTACATTAAGTTAGCCAAACTATTGAAACGAAAGAGTACAATGCATCTAAATTGTGAAAAGAAAGTAACTAAAATTATACATAGCAAATTCCTGTATGCAAGCAGGTTATTTTTTTGTATTTAACAAAATGCAAAATACCAAAATAGGAAGAAAACAACAGAAAATAAGGGGGAGAAGCAAATTTGTTAGAAGCAGCGATATTTGATATCAATATTCTGACAGACTTAAGAGATGAAAAGGGAAATGATTTATGGTGGTAGTCACCTCAGGACACATTTACATTACTTGTCAAAATTTTAAATTGTCAAAACCATACGACTGATAATTTTACATATGAAAAGAAATCTTCGGCTAAACACCACGGCGTGTTCTCTGCTGATAAAACACTTATGCTGGACACTTCTGATTTACGGAAAAAGCTGCACAATTAGCCAGAGTTACTAAAACCTGAACGGTCAGGGAAAGAAAAATCACATCCAGAAGTCTGGAATGCAGAAGATTTGAAATCTGGTCCTACTGAAGCTTTAGTTATCAAGAACCCATCTAACAGCTTGGATCCTCAACATCTACAAATGTTACTTGAGTTGCTTCATGATACAGAAGAACCGTTTACTCGTGAACAAGTTTTAGTAACTCTGGCTAATTGTGCTTTTTCTGTAAATCAGATATGTCCAGCATAAGTGTTTTATCAGCAGAGAATAAACCGTGGTGTTTAGCCGAAGATTTATTTTCATGGTTTTTGTGTTTGTTCCTCGACTAGCTTCAACAGTATCTACTGAGCTTTTTTTTCTGATAATTTAAAATATGGAAAACCAACAAGGAAGAAGAAATACCATTTTAGTAAGGGGTGAGGGCAATCCTCCTGCTAATTATATATACTAACTCTAAGATCACACTACAGTGGGGAAAGAACACATTCCCAAATCCTGACAGTAACAATCTCTATGCAACTCTATTTCTTTGCCAGGGTTGCTTTTTGAGTTTTTACACTGTTCATCATATGGTCTTGACCATACGAAGTTAGACTATGTAAAAACTTGGCAAACTAATATAGACCCCTTAGGAGATATATATATATATATATATATAAATATATATAGCTGATTCAGATACTTTTTAAATGCTTTACTAAACAAAGGCTAGGATTCAGAGCTATGTAAAGAAGCTGGATGGGAATCCCTAAAGTAAGGAAGCATGTACAGAGAGCTGTGATCACTACAAAGACACTTACTACTTGGGCAAGGGGGTGCAGGTTCAAAGAAATATAGTGTGTCGGGTGAATGTGCTCCTAAAGTGTAGTGAGGAGTCTTTAATCATAGGCTCATATAGGTTCATAGGTCGGTACTAGGCTATCAGCCCTAGGGCCTATACAAGCCTAGCCATAACAATTCCCTGGATATTTCTTCCCATATTTACTTCTCTGCACCCCTGTCTAGCAGGGCGACTGACATGATCCCCGGGGTGAGTTTCCTATCTCCCATCCAATCATCAAGGTTCCTTTTGAAGAGGGCCAAGGAGGCGCTCTGCTTGACATGTATGGGCAGTCTATTCCAGAGTATGGGGAGTCTCTGAGTCAGGAACCTATCCCTCCAGCATGTTTTGTTCATTGTGATGACAAGGTTCAGATCCCTGGATTTTGTGGCTCTGAGGGATTGGGATTTCTTTAGGTGGAGCATGTCCCAACAGCTCAGGGTTTGACATGGCCTTGTATGTTAAGCAGGGATCACCTCTGAGTAGACAATATGCCATAGAGTATAGCTGGAAATTTTTTAGATGGTCAGCATATGGCATCTGCTTTAGGCCTGCAATTCTTTTAGTGAGGTATTTCTGTGGCCTTTGCAGCTGTTGCAGATGTATGAGGTACATACCAAACAGGGCATTATACTCTATAATGGGTCTAATGAGGGATGAGTACAGTGGGCAATGACCTCCTTTTTTTCTGGATGAAAAGCCCTTAGTGATGAGGTGTGCCACATAGGATTTCCTGACTGTTGTAGCAATGTGGTTATCAAAATTGAGACCACTGTCCACCTGTGTCCCTAAGTCTTTTATCACACTTTCGATGTTTAGTGTACTGCCACCTATGTGGTAATTCATGGTTACATGTTTTATTCCTAAGGGGATAACTATACATTTCTTGGCATTAATCTTGAGCTCATGGCTCTGGCCTTAGGCATCTGTTTCTGTAAGGCCCTTTTGTAGAATATCCACATCATTTGGGGATTCAATAATGGCTCCCAGTTTGCAGTCATCTGCAAACTTTGTTAGCCAGAGTCCCTTAGTGTTGGCCTGTACTTCAGAGAAGTAGATGCCAAACAAGAGCGGTCCCAGAACTGAACCCTGAGGTACTCCACTTTCACTTGTCTGGAGCTGGATTTGGAGTCAGCTACTTTTACAGTCTGGGTTCTGTCAGTAAGCCAGTTGGCAACACATTGAGTGACATAGGGATTTATGTCCAGCTTAGTAAGTTTATCTATGATTCCAGAGTGGGGGATGGTGTTGAAGGCCTTGGCGAGGTCCAGATAGGTTGTGTGGACTGCCTTACCCTCGTCCACAGCTCTGGAGACTGATTCGAAAAAGTCAATCAGTTTCAGGAGACAAGATCGGCCCTTCACAAACCCAAACTGGTTGGGGTCCAGTGTTTGAAGGTTGCCAATGTCTTTGTTTATAAGTTCAATTATAATGCGTTCCATGCCCTTGCAGATCAGGCTTGGCAGACTGATGGGACAGTAGCTCCCAGGATCCAAGGTGGATCCCCCCTTGTGGAGTGGGATAACTGTAGCTGTGCGCCACTCAGTGGGCATGATGCCTGAGGTGAGGCTATGATTAAACATCACACTGAGGTGAGGTGCCAGTTCATTTTGTAGTTCATGTAATACACAGCCTGGGATGTCATCTGGTCCCATGGATGCTGTATTCTTAGCTTTGGAGAGTGCGGTTTCTACCTGTGTGGCCATGATTACCAGAATTTGGCAATCTTTTGGTATTGAGATGGGCCCTTTAGGGAGTGAGAGGTGGCTGAAGTTGGCACTAAATCGATCTGCCAGGATATTGGCAATATCCTTGGGATCAGTATATTTAATGCCATTCTGTTGAAGCTCAGAGCAGATCTGAGCATTGCCATTTAGATTCTTGACGTAACTATAGAATGCCTTGTCGTTGTCTTTGGAATCTTTGGCAATTTTATTTTCATAACTAGCTTTTGAGGATTTTATGAGGGATCTCAGCTTCTTACTGAGGCTGGTGAGGGAGTTTTTTGCATCCTGGGATTTTCCTCTTTTCTGCAACAGTTTCTTCCTACTGTTGTATAGTTTGTTTATAGCAGGGGACCACCAGATTGGCTTCCTTTTTTGGAGAAGAGAATCTTGGTTCAATTTGGGATGGCACGATTCATGCTCATACAGTGCCTTAGTGTAGGATTCTGCAGTCGAACTTTCAGATCCCATCTGCATGGGTGTCACGAAGTTTGTCACTTCTGACTTCAGTAGCATGAAGTTGGGTTTGGGGAAGTTTTTTTTTAAGGAGGCTTCCTTACTGGGAGGTGGGGGTGGGATGTGGATGTCAAGGGTGATTTGCTTATGGTCAGACCTGACCAATGAGGGGGTGACCACTGGTGTGGAGCATCTATCTCCCATGTTGGTAATGACCAGGTCTATGATATTGGTGACCCTGGTGGGACAGTGGATTAGTTGATCCAGGGCATCGGAATTTATGAATTCCAAGAACCGTTGGGAAAAGGAGTTGGTACCCAAGTAGTTTTCCCAGTTAATGGCAGAGTAGTTGAAATCACCCAGTATTAGGGTGTTTGGTTGTATCTCAATATTTTCCAGTATGTTTAGAAAGGTGTAGTGAAAATCTTGGGGCATGGTGGGGGATCTGTGGCAAGCTACAATTTGGATTGCAGTCTTACCTAGTGTTAGTTGCACTTGGAGAATTTCAGATGCATTGTGCTGGGCAACTAGCCTAGAGGTGTGAATATCCTTGGTAAATATGGCACTCCTCCACCTTTAGTGTTTTGGTCTTGGTTTTGTGGCCGAAAGTGTGGTAAGAGTTGTAGCCTGGCATTGCAGGGGTGCTCTCTGGAGCCTTGAACCAGGTCTCAGTTACTGTACAGATATCGATGTTCTCCATTTTTGAGAGTGCATTTTGAGGTTTAGACTTCTAGCATTGAGTATCATTACCTTCAGATTTTGCATGCTTGTATCTGTTACGGTGGTTGTTTTGTCCTTTGAACCTTGCCTAAAAAAGGCACTATAGGGGTGACAAGAGCTTTAGCCAGTAACCTGAATCCCAGGGGTGACAGGTGCAGACCATCTCTGGCAAAACATCGTGGTTTGTTGATCATGTCTTCCTGGCACCTGGAATAGTTTAACTGTAGCCTCGCTGTGCTGCACAATGCAAAAAATGTGCAAACGCACATGTTTTTAAGCCAGAATGTTGAACGGGATAGAAATCAGCCCAAAAAGGCTAATAAAATTACAATTTCAGAGCTGGAAACCACTCCTCTAATGTTAGATAGGCAAGATTACAAGGCTATCAACCTAGAAGTCATTTTAAGCCTAGCCGTTTCAACCCAATCTTATACTGTAGAGGTACTAGGGCAGTACTCAAGATTGCATTTAGTGATGACTGCCCATATCCAGAAGGGTTGTGGGTGCTATCTCCAGTAATAAATTTACGATGCCCCACAAACACATCCAGGTTCGTCTTAAGCAGTATCATAGAGATGCTCTGTTTCACATGAATTGGTAACCTGTTCCAAAGATGTGGCAGTCACTGGGAGATAAATCTGTCTCTCCAGTATGCCTTATTTAAGTTGCAGGCTGTATTTAAGTCCCTGGAATGGGTAGTCCTAGACCCGTTTGATTTATGGATATGCAATAAGTTCATTTGGTTTCAGTCTTGGGTTGCTCTGTAGGCCAGGCACAAATCTCTCCAAGAAGTCTATATGATACCGAGTGTAGTGGCAGGGATTTTAGTCAGTCCATGTAAGGCACATGCTGGAGGCCTTTGATCTTCTTTGTTAGAAACCTTTGAGGTCTCTCTAATTGCTGTAAATGCTTAGTATGGTACATATCAAATGGGGAGTTATACTCAATTATGGCCCAGATAAGTGCAAAGTATAGGGGGGGGGGTTATAACTTCTTTTGCTCTTGAGGCAATGCCCTTACTAATTAAATGAGCTATGTGGAAAGCTTTCCTTACATCGGTAGATGTGGTGGTCGAAGGTAAGGTCACGGTCAACCTGTGCTCCCAGGTGCCTTACCACTTCTTGGGTACTTAGGGTATTGTTAGTGATTTGATAATGTAAAGGGAATTTTTTTGTACTTAAGGGAATGATGATGCATTTGTTTGCATTCAATTTGAGACCATGACTAATATGCCAGTCATTGGTCTGTGTGAGACCATCCTGGAGTATACTGACATCATTTGAGGATTCAGTGATTGGACCTTGTTTGCAGTTGTCTGCAAACTTGGTCAGCCACAATCCTTTAGTTTTGACCTGAACTTCTGAGAAGTATATACTAAACAGTAGGGGCCCCAGCACTGACCCCCTGTGGCACCCCCACTGGTAAGAGTTCTGCTGGTTGATGTGGAGTCACTCAATTTGATAGTGTGTGTCCGGTTTGCAAGCCAGTTGGCAAGCCATCTTACAATGAATGGGGTTTACATTCAGTTTGCCAAGTTTATCGGTAATGCCTGAATGTAGGATTGTGTCAAAAGCTTTTGCCAAGTCGAGGTATGTTGTGTGCACAGATCTGCCCTCATCAATGGCCTTGGTCACACTTTCAAATAAATCCACCAGATTTAACAGGCAGGATCTGCCCTGCATGAAGCCAAACTGGGTAGGGTCCAGGATTTGGAGGTCAACTAATTGTGTATTTATGAGGTCCATAATATGTTCCATGCCCTTATAGATGAGGCTGGTCAGGCTTAATAGCCTGCAATCCCCCAGGTCTTTTGCTAGGACACCTTTGTGGAGGGGAATAACTGTAGCTGTTCTCCATTCCATAGGAACAAACCCTGTGGTTAAGCTATGATTGAAAAGGGTACTTAGTGGTGATATTAGTTCATGTTTTAACCTGTTTACAAGACAGCCTAGGATGTCATCTGAAACCATAGAGGCCATGTTCTTTGCCTTGGACAGGGCTTTGAGGACCTGCTCTTCAAATATATAAGGTGGAGGGTTTATTGTAAGTTTGGAGGGGATAAGGGAGTGAGGTTTTCACCAAATCTATCCACTAGCAGGTTCTCTATCTGTATGTGGGGTCAGTGTATGTGATACCATTGGCCACCAGTTCAGCACATGCTTGGGTCCTACCCTTTAGGTTACGTACATAGCTGTAAAAGGCCTTATGGTTATCCTTGACAGTACTTGCTAAGTTTCTCTCAAAGGAGCTCTTGGATGATTTGACAAGTTGTCTTATTTGCCTGTTAAGGCTGAGGAGGGTGATTTTCCATTGTTGGGACCTTGTCTGTTTTTTTTTTACAGAAACATTTTGCATTTATTGTACAGTTTGTGGATGTTGGAGGTCCACCATGACAACTTGATTTCACTTGGGGCTCTAGTTTTGATTCTGTCTGGTACAGCTGAGTTTATACACTTATGCAAATGATTGTATATAGGGCTTTAGTGTAAGCGTTGGCATTTTTACCACTTTCAGCTTGGGGTGGGGCTTGGAATGCATTTTTACCTTCATCTAGGACGGTATAGTTTGCCTTGAAGTTTTTTGGTCTGATTTCACCATTTGTGAGTTCTGATATTAGTGTCAGTTTGAAGGTGACTGATTTGTGATCAGTTATAACTAATGAGGGTCCAACAGTTGCAGCAGTGCATCTGTTTGCCATGTTCGTGAGGACCAGATCTAGAATGTTTGTTCCACTTGTCGGGGTATGGACAATTTGCTCCAGGGCATTTGAATTCACAAAGTCAAGGAATGTTTGTGCTAGCGAGTTTGAGCAATGCAGGTTTCCCAGGTGATGGTGGGATAATTAATATCACCCATAACCAATGTATTCTGTAAAATATGGATTGTCTTCAGTTTGGTTAAGTAGGCTTCATGGATAACCTGGACCTGGAGTAACTCCATGGAGTTGTCTAATCTAACTAGATGTGAGGTGAATTTATCACTAATATAGACTGAAACACTGTCTCCTTTGGTTTTCACATGTTCCTTTTGTGGGCTAAAGGTGTGGAAGGCATTGTAGTCTTGCAGGGCTGGGTACTCTCTCAGGCCTTAAACCAGGTTTCTGTGACTGCACAGACTTCTACATCTTGTAGTGACAGATGTGCTTCCAGGGGTAGCAGTTTTTGGTTTAAGCTCCATTTAGCAGCATGACCCTTATTTTGTTCTAACTGGTTTATTTCACATCAGTAATGTTTGAGGCCTTCCCTTAAAAGGCACTTTTGGGGAGGCAAGAGCCTTTGCCAGAAACCAAAAGTCTAGGGGTGCCAGGTGCAAACTCTCTGGCAAAGAAGTGAGGTTTGTCGACCATGGCTTCTCAGGCAGACAGGGATTTGATCCCCTTGCAATGACAACAAAAACTAAGCCAATTATTGAAATCCATTATTTTTTGTTTATACTGTGGCATTATTCTAGGTGAGGGTAGTATTCTTCTCAAGGCTAGGGACATACCTGCCTGCAACACATACTCAGAGAGCTAGACCATGTCTCTGTTCATATGGTCCAGTAAGGTATGTCTCAGATCATTCACACTAACATGAACTATGACAGAGTCATAACAGTACTTGTTGCTGACAAACCCGAGTGCATGCATGATTTGGCAAATCCTGGCACCGGAGAGGCAGGTAGCCATGACTTTCTCCTTGTACAACCTGGTGAGTAGACATCCTTGTGTCTCACTGCTAAGTCTCAAATGACAAGAACATTTGGTTTTTGAGTTTGTCAAATGTAAGGCTGCGGGAAAAAAGATAAAACATTTTATTAAGAAGTTTGTAAGTAAGAGCTGTGAAGAGTAGGTCAATTCTTTGTTAGACTGGAATTTAATTAGCTTGAGGTAAGTCTTGGTAATGGTGTTCATAAATAGGGCAAGACTGATGAATGAAAAGATACCTATTTGTGACAAATGAAGATTTTCCTTGCAGGCTACTACAACAATGTGGAGGCTATATTCACATTGAAAAAGTAGAACCCCTTTTCCCTATAGCTGAACTAGACTTAGTTGCCATGAAGTGTGAAATTTTCCAGGCCCAGAATAAAGTACATTACTTGTGGTCTTATTTATATGAATGCAAAACTGAAAGTTTAGGTTTGGTTCAAGTCAATATCTTAAAAGTTTTTGTAGTTTCCAACAGTGATGTCGAAAAGAATCCTTCAATTTTCGTGGGCTATGGCTAATTTTGGGTGGGTGCCAAATTACATAGCTTTTGTTTTATTTTTTTCTGTACTCCCCCCCCCCCCCCGTTTTCCAACAAGCCTCACATAATGTGACATGAGCCAGGTTGCTGCTTATGACTGAAGTCTTCTATCTCCTTGGGTCAAAAGTAATTCAGGCAGACCATTTATGAAGCCATGAACATTGTTTGTGAGCTGTGACCACACTATTCTCCACATACTTGCTCCAGGGAAATTAACTATTGTTCTTATGGAAGTCTGAGTTATGTCTCACAAAGGGGGCCTTTGGATACCATTCAGTGCCTCTGAACAAAACTATAAAGTCTTACTCAGTAGAGCAGCAGCCTGCTTCATGCTGAATCACTGCAATGTATTTGTTGCAGTTATGCCCCTAATCCCACCACCACTGGTTGGTGTGAGCACTTACACCACTGCAGGGACCTCAAACTCACTTCTGTCGATGCACGCATGCTCAGATACACACGTCAATAGGGATACCATTACCAGCTTGGCAGTCTCGTGCTTATGTTCTCCCACTACTAGCCATTGCTACTGTGCATGCCTAAACTTGCACAAAAGCAATTTGGACACCTGGAAATAACTAATATGTTCACACAGGAAGGCCAAGCTATGACTTCATCCTTGTCCTTGCTGCCCAGACAGCTCCAAGTGCTTGATATACTACATTGTGTCATCTGGTACACATGAACGGATTTATCTCTTTGCAACATGGAACTGGTTACATTGCTTTTGTTTTCCTATAGTGCATATTGTTAAGGGGAGAAGGTCAGTTTTAAGAAGACTTTTTATTACTAAAAGGGGTGCATCACATCAATACATGGATATACTATCTGCATATTACTGATTTATAATATATTGATAAGCATAAGGAAGCTATACTCTACAAAGGTTTAGTCTGAAACTGGAAATAGTGATGATTATGTGGAGTCATCCAATAAACAGCCACTTTTCTATGTACACTTGTCTGACCATGATGAAAAAATTATTAGAAATGATGTGGCAATTGTGGCCTGGGATAGGTTTCAGAAGAGGAATTCATCAAAATTATTGACAGGCTCATGGCAATCAGACTACAGTGTAAGGAAAGGGCACTATTCATAATGTCAGCCTATGACCCACAGCAGGCATGTGATAGTGAGGAAAAGAGTGCATTCAGGGGGTCTACTGGATAAAGCAGGACAACATGAATTGGTTTTGATAATGGGTGAGCTTAATGCACATATTGGGACAGAGGTATGCCTTGGTCCACATGGGTGGGGCAAAAGGAATAAGAAGGAAAGGCCATTCTAGACTTCTGTCTGGTAAATGGCTTATTGGTGGCCAGCACATGATTCAGCTAGACAGGCAGTCATAAAATCCCATACAAGACTGGCCAACATACAACACAGGTAGACTTCTTCCTAGTAAGGAAAGGGTAAATTGGGTAGAATCAGCAATTGCAAAGTAATCCCCAGTAAAACTGTCAGATTACATCATAAACCACTGGTTGCCACAATTAGCTGCAGGCAGTGGTCAGGAAAGACTAAGGTCAGCAGAGACTAGGCTGAAGACCTAGGAACTGACTGCAGAAAAAGCACGAGAGTTCAAGGAATTAGGGCTCTTGCACCTCAGTAAGAAGAAGAAGAAATATGTGGAATTGACGGACAACTTCAGTGCCTCAAAACAGCATGTGTTATGACTGCAGAACAGGTACGTGCATGATCCAGGTATGGAGATAAGGTACATAAAGAAAGCGAAGGGTAGAATGCAGAAGTCCAAGAAGTCATCAAAAGAAAGGAGCACCGCAGTACTGGATCAAGCTAAAAAGGAATAATGGATAGCCAACAATGAGGCTAAGATGAGTTGCAGTAACAAAGAACAAGGCAGCACAGACAATCTGTTAGCGTCTTGTGACTTGGCAGATGGCACAAAGAAACCATCAGGTTTGCAAGGCAAAAACAGAAATACAAAGAAGACGGTCAGACAACTTTCATAAAGGATGCCATCAACAACCTGCTCACCAGCCCACAGGAAATTAAAGGCAGACAGAAGTGCATTTTCTGCAGCTTATGAATACAGAAAACACCACAGAAGTTGTACTGACCTAGACATAGCCTACAATGAAAGAAGATGAGGAGCCCACCCAGAAGAATTACGAACTTCCTGCTGGTATAAAAGCCTTGCATTTGCACATCTTGCAAATGCAGTTAACAGTGCCTTGCATATGTGCAAACCTCTGCAGTTTAAAATCCTCTTTAGGAAATGTTCTCCTTAGTGTCCCACTGTTCATAGCTCCTTGAAGAGTTACCAGTGTAAGCAGAAGGCAGTACCACTGCAGGTCATCTTAAAGTGTACCACTAAACACTCTCACTTAGACCTTTAAGTGACTCTCCCCCCTACTCCTTCCCAGCCACTAAGGATCTGGTATAATGGATAGGCACTTACCTGTCATCTCTGTTTCTGGTCTGGTGGATATGGGCATCCTGAGGCAATGTAGTAATTGCCTCATGTTCACTTACAACCATTACATTTTAGAACAGACAAACAGTGTGTGAGAGATGTAGATACACAATGTCATTGGAGGCAAAGCTCTTACATACACACATGAAAAATGCAAACCTGGTTGCCAACATTATACTGAAAACACTCACTACCAGCACCAAAAAATCACATAGACCCATATATGTGCAGGTACTCACATGTAATTACCGAAACCTCCACAATCTCCTAAAAGCATCTCTCAGTGGCCCACACACACTCAAAAGGGACAGAGCAACACCAAACACAACTGAAACTGATAGTAGTCCCACTATCAAGCCCATAAGGCATCAAACTACACAGCCAAGCATTCTAGTTACTGGAGATTCCACTGTGAGACATACTGATGTCCTCTTACCAAGTAAACAAAGGAAAAGATCACAATGAGCTGTCTGTCTGGAGACAGGATTTGCTAGATCATACATGCACTTAGGTCTTTAAACCATAAGTACCAGTATGACACGGTCATAGTTCATGTCGGTGTAAACAACCTAAGATATACCTCACTGTGCTATATGAAGAGAGACATGATGGAGCTCTTTGAATGCCATGTTCCACATGGGTTATTGATCTAGCCTCAAATAGCATTCTACCTTCACAAACGATGATTCCACAGTAACAAAAAAATATTTACTTCAACAATTGGCTTAGTTTCTGGTGTCACAACAGGAGGATCCAATATCTGTCAGCCTGAGACGACAATCGACAAACCACGGATGCTTTGCCAGAGATGGTTTGCACTTGTCACCACTCGGCTTCCAGATATGGGCAAAAGCTATTCATACTCCCCACTGTGTCTTTTTTAGGCCTTGCCAAATTAAGCCTCCAACAGAACAAATATCATTCACAACCATCTGAAGGTACTGTAGTTCAATGCTAGGAGTGTAAATAAACAACTGCTCTCCCTAGAAGCAGTTCTCACCCTGGAGAACGCAGAAATATGCACAATCACAGAAACATGGTTCAGAACCATGCAGATCACTCGGGCTATCAAGGGCTATGCCTTTCATACATTTCAATCCACCTCAGCTCAGAAGAAGAGAGGAGGAGGAGGTGTCAGTGTTTTTAAAGGACAACTACAAAGCTAAACTGGTCGAACATGACTTGCTTGAGCTTCTCCATGCCAAACTAACCATAGGTGCAACCCTTCTTTCATATCCTTGCCACCTACAGACCCCCTACCACAAGTCTGGAAAACTGCAACGCTTACCTAAACCTACTGGAGTCTCTTAACATTCAACCTAACACCATATTTATGGCTGACTTCAACTACTCCTCCATAAACTGGGAGACTTTTACTACCAATAATTCACTTGCTTGGAGGTTTTTTGACTTTGTCAATGCAAATACCCTAGAGCAACTAGTTAGCTCCCTAACTAGAGGTACAAATATCCTAGACAAGGTACTTACAAACATGGGGAGATGCTGATCCCTTCCATGCATTAACTCCTCCCTGATAAGATCTATCCATTAAATGATGATCTTTACTATTAAAACTAACCTAGACCCCCCATTCATACTCCAAACCTGTTAAGAACTTTGCCAAGTCCAATCACCTCAAACTGACAGCTTATTAAACTTCCAAGCCCCTCCAAACCCAGATGACACTGAGGCTTACTCTGTGCTTTACCACAAAGCACTGTACAACCACATTCACAGCTGCATAAAGGAGACAGTACCCATCTGAGACAAACCTATAATTACTAACAAAAAAAAAGAAAACATGCTGGTAGACCCCTGACAGTTAGGCTATTCAACAAAAGGGAAAATAAAATCCTCTCCAAAGTCGAGAAGGAACACAAAACAGCAGACACACCAGTCTAAACAAATCAGAGACGTGGTCAAAACTGCCAAAGCAAACTGTAAGGAAAAATAGCATACCAGCTGAAAGATAACCATAAGGCTTTTTATAATTATGTTTGTAACCTCATGGGAAATGCTCAGCAATGTGCCGAGTTAATCATGAATGGCAACACTTACACCCAGCCTGAAACTATAGCAAACTAGTTGGTCAACAAGTTTATTTCATACTTCTCCACCCCATCACATCCTACCACACCCAAAGACATAGCAGCCACCATTCTTCTGCCGGTCAGCCATTACAAGGGAACATGTCCTTACTGTGCTCACTAAAGCAAAAACACAGCCTCAGTTGGTCCCGAAAACATTCCAGGATGCTTCTTAAATAGCTTAAAACACAATATATTAGGGCTACTAGGAAACCCTCTCTAACCACAGCTTCCAGATGGGCTTTGACCAGAGGACAGTGGACTGCAACAGTTGTCCCTCTCCACAAGAGGACCCAGCTACTGACCCAGGCAACTGCAGACCCATAAGCTTGACAAATCTTATCTGCAGTGCAATGGATAGAACTATAATGGACATGATCTATAATGATATAGGAATTCTCGAAACACTGAACAGACCCAAATTGGCTGGCTTTGTCAAAGGGAGGTCTTGCCTGCTCAATCAGGTGGATTTCTTTGAGAAAGTCATGAGGATAAAACAGTACACACCACTTATCTAGACCTGGCCAAAGCTTTCGGTACAATCCCCCACTCGGGGATCATAGATAAACTTAGAGTTGGGCATAAATTCCCACATCATCAGATGGATAGCAAACTGGCTCATTGACATGACACATTATCGGGATAGTCAAATCCATTTCTTTTAAGAAACCTGTTACTAGCAGTGTCCCACTAGGATCAGTGTTGGGACCCCCTCTTGTTTGGTATATACTTCTCTGAAGTGAAGACCATTAAAGTCATATTATTGTCACGCTCCCTCTAACAAACATACATTTAAAAGGGAACACATCTTGTGAAGTAAAATCTGAATGAATAGTGCTACTGTACCTGGAGTACAAGTTATGACTAAAACAAAATATAATACAAACATTTAAACCCAAGATCAGCATGACACTATCTAATATCAGCTGTCAATTTTAAAAGACAGTTAAAGGATAATTGCCCATTTAGTCCTGGCCAGCAATTAGCATTTAAATGCAGTTGCCAGCACAGTTCACATTTGTCTAACTGTAAAAGTTCATGGTCCTCCCTTTCATCCAAAGACAGCTGTGCAGTGAGGAAAAACAAATTCATGCCTCAGATTCTCCTGTGTTTTAAATAAAACATTTGACTCTTTTCCTTTATGTCATACTGATGTTCATAGATGCAATCTTTAAGCTTTCTCTCGGTCTTGCCAATATAGAACCCGAGGCATAAAGTACATACAGCACAATACAGAACTCTAAGAGTGTCACAGATGAACAAGCCATTTATCTTAATCAAATAAATATTCACAACAACTCATCTTATAGGTTCATAGGTAGGTACTAGGCTATTTGCCCTAGGGCCTATATAAGCCTAGCCAAACGGTACCCTGGCTTTTGCCACCCAAGAAAATTATTTTCCTGTGCCCCTGTCAAGCAGAGGCACAGAGGTGATCCCCAGGGTGAATTTCCTATTTCCCATCCAATCATCAATTTTTTTTCTTGAAGAGTGCTAATGAGGAGCTTTGTTTGATATAGATAGGTAGTTTGTTCTAGAGTATGGGAAGTCTCTGGGACAGAAATCTGTCCCTCCAACATGTTCTGTTTATTGTGGTGACAAGGTTTAGGTCCCTAGAGCATATAGCTCGGAGGGATTGGATTTCTTTAAGTGGAGCATTTCAAACAGCTCTGGGTTTTATATAGCTTTATATGTTAGGCAGAGATAGCCGCTGAGTAGGTGATATGCGATGGAGTAAAGCTGGAGTTTTTTGAGGCGGTCTGCATAGGGCATCTGTTTGAGGCCGGTAATCTTTGTGAGGTATTTCTGTGGCCTTTCCAGTTGTAGATGTCTTGTGAGATATATACCAAAAGGGGTGTTGTACTCTGTAATGGGTCTAATGAGTAGAGGGGAAAAATGACCTCTTTTTTTCCTGGATGAGAAACCTTTTTTGATGAGGTGTTCCATGTAGAAGGATTTCCTGACTACTGTGGTGATGTGATTATCAAAGGAGAGACTACTGTCCACCTGGGTCCCAAGGTCTCTTATCACACTTTCGGTGTTAAGTAGACTACCACCTATGTGGTAGCTCATGGGTACAGAGTTTTTACCAAAGGGGATGACAATGCACTTTTTGGCATTGAGCTCGAGGCCATGGCTTTGACACCAGACATCTGTCTCAGTGAGGCCCTTTTGTAGGATGTCCACATCGTTAGGAATTTCAATTATGGCTCCTAGTTTGCAGTCATCTGCGAACTTCATTAGCCAAAGACCTTCTGTGTTAGCCTGTATTTTAGAAAAGTAGATACCAAACAGGAGAGGACCTAGGACTGAACCCTGTGGTACTCCACTTGTCACTGATCTGAAGTCAGATTTGGAGTCTGCTACATTCACAGTGTGGGTTCTGTCAGTGCGCCATTTGGCAACCCATCTCGTGACATAGGGATTTGTACCAAGTTTAGTGAGTTTATCTATAATTCCAGAGTGGGGGATGGTGTCAGAAGCCTTGGCGAGATCTAGGTTGGCTGTGTGAACCACCTTACCCTCGTCTACGGCTTTGGTGACTGCTTTAAAGAGGTCAATCAGGTTTAGGAGACATGATCTGCCTTTTACAAACCCAAATTGGGTGAGGTCCAGAGTTTGTTTATAAGTTCCATGATGATACATTCCATGGCCTTGCAGACCAGAGCTAATTAATAAAAGAGAGAAACATTTATTTAATCCTATCTTAAATAATTTTATGAATTGGTCTTTTATGATGTTGAGTGTTGATTCAAATAATTACACTACAGCACCTCAATGCACTACTAAACAAAATAACTTAAAATGTGCCTTTATTGCTACATTTTCATTAGAAAGATATAAAATTAAATATATCCTCGAAAAAAACTGGCCATTCCTTGCAGAAGATAGGAAAGTTAAGGAAAATATTGGAACTGGTCCTTGTGTTATTTATAGGTCAGTGATGAACTTAAAAACACTTTTTGAACACCAAGGTAAAAATATTAATAGAAAAGATAAAAAGGTATGAAAAATGCGGTTGGTGTTCCTATTGTGCCTATCTAGATATCGCCAAGGCTTTCGACAACATTCTCCCACTCTGGAGTTATAGACAAACTCACTAAACTAGGTATAAATCCCTATGTCACAAGATGTGTTGCCAACTGGCTCACTGACCAAACCCACATTGTGAAAGTAGCAGACTAACTCCAACTTCAGACCAGTGACAAGTGGAGTACCACAGGATTCAGTCCTAGGTTCTCTCCTGTTTGGTATCTACTTCTCTGAAGTACAAGCTAACACAGAAGGTCTTTGGCTAACAAAGTTCGCAGATGACTGCAAACTAGGAGCCATAATCAAATCTCCTAAGGATGTGGACATCCTACAAAAGGGCCTCACTGAGACAGATGTCAGGAAATCCTTCTACGTGGGACACCTCATCACAAAAGGTTTCTCATCCAGTAAAAGAGAGGTCATTGTTCCCCTCTACTCGTCACTCATTAGACCCATTATAGAGTACAATGCCCCTTTTGGTATGTACCTCACTAGACATCTACAACAATTGGAAAGGCCACAGAAATACCTCACAAAGAGGATTACCGGCCTCAAACAGATGCCCTACGCAGACAGTCTCAAAAACTCCAGCTTTACTCCGTCGCATATTGCCTACTCAAAGGCGATGCTCACAGTACTGCTATGTCCATTCAAAAGTTTTGAGTTTTTGGAAACTCGATTATATCTTCTCTACAATGTGAATTTGGAGTTTCTGAAAACTCTAGCTTCTGAAGGGGACCCATATTATATATATATATATATATATATATATATATATATATATATTTATATATATATATATATATATATATATATATATATTTAGTGTGTGTGTGTGTGTGTGTATTTATTTATTATTTACTTGCTTTTGCCAACCAGGAAAGCCCACTGGGCTGAGATGAGCCCATTTTCAGTTGAGGCCCGGGGAGAAAAGCTCAAAAAAAAAAAAACAATGTACATAATTAAGAGATTTACAGAGTTAATTACAGCATTTAACAATATACAATAGAATAATATAGTAGTCAGAAGTGACACTAACAGGCAATGTATAGCAACATTTTGTGGAAGACTCGGGTGCTTGGCAGGAATTCAGTAGATCAGACAGATAATGATAATCTGCACTTACACAATTTGTACACACCATGTGAGGCAGGGTGAGGCACACTGTGCTGTGATTAAGGGTGAGTGCACAATAGGGAGAGTGAAGAAGAGTGTGGGTGTCTAAGAGATGAGTCAGGTTAGTAATCAGGTGACTGAGGAATTGGGGATGGTGCAAAGGCATAGCCAATGAGAGGAGAGAGGTTGGTAGAGTGATTTTTTGAATGACAGGGCATTATTTATAGACTGTAGAGAAGGTGGAAGGGCATTCCAGAATTTAGCTGCAGTGAAAGAGTAAAGTTATTGGCCTACAGGGAATTTAGGTCTTTTAACTTGGATAAGTGATTGATTTTCAGATCTTAGCGAACAGTTTGGTTGAAGAGTCAGAAGTGAAGCCAGGGCTGTGCATTTGGAGGAATTATACATGAATTTGTGTGCTGTGGCTAGTTGTATGTAAGTTATCTGTTGTGGGAGTTCTCGCCAGTTCAGGGATTGTAATGAGTGACAGTGGTGGGAGGAATATTTTGCTCTAGTAACGAATTTAGCAATTTTGTTATAGCAGCTCTCCATTTTAATTTTTTAATGACGATTGGATGTTTGTCAGAATGGGGGCACCATGAAAAGAGAAGGCAGGAGAAAAGTTTGGGCAAGTGTTTTTCTAGTAGAGTAGTTTAAAAAGTGTATATGTCGGTAGAGGGTACCAAGTTTTTGGTGTGCTTTTCTGATGGTGTTGTGGATGTGTTGGTCAAAGGTTAAGCTGTCATCTAAGGTTATGCCAAGTAACTTAGTATGGGAAACTACCTCTAAGGCAGTCTTGTTGGAGGAGAAAATGATGAAATCAGATTTATTAATGGTGGTACTTTTTTGGGGCGTAAAGAGCAAGAATTTTGTTTTATTTGGGTTGAGGGCGAGGTGTGAGTGTGTATATCTATATATGTATATATATATATATATATATATATATATATATATATATATGTATGTATGTATATGTGTATATATATATATATATATATATATATATATAGATATATATATATATGTATATATAAATATATATATGTAACATTTTTAACATTGTTAATTTCTCCTATCATAATTTCTTATTTTATGAGAAATTAAAATAGCTTGAGAGACTTAAAAGATCCTTAAGATTATTTGGTTGGTTCATACCTGAAATGACCAACATTTTCTGTTACATTTATGCTTCTGCATTAGCCCTTTTGAGTTTTGGTTGTGATTAATTTTTATAATTTCAACTGACAATCACCCAGTGTTTGCAAAGGCCAAACCCATTAATTCACCTTCACTGAGGTAAAAGTCCACCAGTCAGCCAAGAGGAGGATTCCCAGTTTCTAGACCTTTGCTTCAGCAATAAACTCATCACGTTGGCCAACGTGTAATTCCAGAGATGGAGACTTGCCATGTCTTCTCATGACAGCATAAACACTCCTCCCTACTATGTTGGAGCACTTTGGCAGAGCCAGACACCTGTTTCCAGTCCATATGCAGCAAGCTGTGCATCTCTCTCTCTTTCTCTGTCTCACACTCTTGCTCTGTAGGACTTCCAGCAGTGTAATGGAAAGAATTTCATTTTCCCTCAGGAAGTATGCATAGATACTGGCCAGTCATTCACATCCTCCCACAGTGGCTCCAGCAGTGCCTAGGTTGGCATTCAAGCCCAGGTCATTTGTGGAAAAGTTAGTGGTTTATCTTACTCATGGAAATACCTATGTGTCATTTTTGTAAATGCTAGCTGACAAACAATTGTTTGTCTGAAATCTGAAATGAAGTCATTTTAATCTACATCACCGCTAACCCTGTTAAACAGCAGTAACATTGTTAACACAGCTAGGCTAGTTGTATTATAGCCATACGCAATGCTGAAAAAAAATGTCCATGGGTTTATAACTTTGATGGGTTTAACCTTGGGGGATGTCACAGATAAAACTGCAAATATTTTACACAAAAAATTATCTGAAATCAAAACTAAACTGGCTCAAACTCCAAAACCACCTGACTTGCAACTAGTACTGCTCACAACCTCTTATGCTCTCCTCAGAACTGCCTAGCACTCGTAAAAGGTCTATTCTACTACTGACCTACCAGAGAGCTTTGCTTTAGCAATAATCTCCTATCAATCATAAAACACTGTTAGAAATTCCCTGTACTCCCTCTATGCACCAAAACTGAGACAGCATTCTCACTCATATTTAGCAGACAAAGTGTAATCAGTTTCAGAATCTTGCTCAAATAGCATCCAAGTTGATCTTGGCTGTGGTCATCCTGCTCACTGGGTTAGTCTTCTCAGTCCTTCCCATTGCATGAAGTCGAACTTCCTCTCCATTCTGTGTACACTCACCTTCTGTCATCACCGGTGCAACCATTACATACACCCCTATTCTTTTTAACACCCACCTCCTACTTGTAACTTTTTCTCCACCCACTAGCTAAAACACTGCCCTCTTTCTTTCCTCTGTCCTCTCACCCCCCCCACCAACTTTATCTACCTCACATCTTTAATATTAACTCTAACTCCTGTGATTTATCAACATAACAGCTTTCAACCTTTTAAAGTTGCAGGCAATGCTTGTTATATCATTGTACAATTGTTTTCATGGAATATACTTGCATAAAATGTTGGCATTGAACTAGTCTTTAAACTCCTTTATTGTTTTTTTTTTTTTTTTACTGATTATGTATTCATGGAATTTTGTGGAGCTTTTCTCCCTAACTGAATCCTGAAAATGGGCACATTCCAGATGGACTTTTCCAGTCAACAAAAAAAGAACACATTAATAAAGTAAATATTTGGGTCTTGAAACACAGAAAAGTCAAGGCTTAAATTGAAACAGTAATGCGAGGTTTCAAATCTGGTACTTATGATTAGATCAGACCACAAAACCATAGCCTACACTACACAAGCAAGAAAAATCACTAATGAACATATTTGGAATTGCTGTAACAAACAGGATATCCAAGTGTTTCATATTGTTAGATGAATTGCTTGGACATCTCTTTGAAGCCCTTTCCCTTAACACATAGTCTGAAGCTAACCCTAAAATTTTTAAAGTTAGCCAGATCCCAGGCCAGCATTATGATGCTAAGTTGGATCTCACCTTTTGTAGAATTCAGCACATTATTAACACAGTTTCTATATGGTGCATGGATGGCTGTACCAGATAAACCAAGTATTTATATAGCTGGAAGTGTGAACCAGAAATTCAACCTTAAAAGCTGACAAAGGTTTTGAAATTCTCACTGCTACAGTGTTAGGTTGCTTACACAGACACTTTAAAACTATATCACTTATGCTTTTCCTCCAAATGTAGATGTCATGAGGGACTTTTTAAACCTAAATGTAAACCAATGAAATAAGAATACATACAGTACTGCAGGAATGAGTCACCCACAGTAATCTGACCCATGAATATAGTCTGAATGCATGTGCTTTTCTTCATAACCTAGTAGTTTTTTTTTCAATGAGATTTATGATGCAACAGATTTACAACCACTTGGGAACTCCATCTCTGCATAGTTTACAACTCCTTTTATCCTAGGAAATCTGCCACTTTTACCAAAGATGTAATTAGAGCTACAGTTAAAATGTGCTATAAAACTCAAGGCACACCACCTGTGAAATACAAATGTTTTTATTCACTGATCACCAAGGATTAAATTTATAAATGAATTAACATCTGCAAATCAATCGACTAATTTATTCTGTAAAAAAATATTCATTACATTCAGTATACTAATTGATTTCTTATAACTGATATCTCAGTATGGTAAAATAGAACCTTTATAAACTGAATGTTTACAGGGGTCTATATTAAATCACCAAACGCTTAAAGCAAATGGTGATTAATCGACCTTATGTAAGTGAAAGCTTGCAATCTCGAACTGTCAGAACAGCGATTTTTTTCCTAGGGAAAAAAAAAAAAAATCGCTGTTCCAAAACACATTCACACAACATAAGCACACCAAACAAACAGCAATCCACACACATACACCTAAAGTCTGACACCTAACCCTACACTAAACTATACACACCACTAACTATTCACTTACCTTAACCCAAACCCTAATATATAACATGTATATGTACTATCAATAGGAAGTATTGCCTATATATAGGCTATCACAGTGTGATATTAACCATTCTTCAGTATACTGCATCTCCAAGTAAATCATTTTTAATATAGAGGTTTGAAAGCAGCAGTGTAATAACCTTAATGTTATCTAAACTGCTTAAGTATTTTGTACAAAAAGTTATCATTTTGTGTTTAACAATTTACTATTGTCTTAACAACTATACTATTTCCCTGGCAATTTGTATGCTACCAGATAGGCTCAGTGTTTCGGTTCCTCGTCTTACCAATTTTAAATAATTAAGCATATTCAGTGGTCAAGTAAGGTCATTTATGAATTATGTTCTGTAAAAGCTGGATTTTCTTCTGTAGTTTTATTGGCAGGGGATGCATTTGGTGATCATCTACAAAGAACAAACTGATCCAGGTTCAGTGGCTTTCTGTTAGCTTCTGTGCAGATTTAAGAGTTTACTGACAGCAGCAGAGAACTGCGTTTCTTGTGGAGCCAGTCATCACTCTGGTATGCACTTTTGTGTCTCATTTTTGGCTGTGGAGCATTCTCAGCTAGCTCAGCAAAGATCACAGAGTCACAAGGCAAGTGTAATGTAATGGCAAGGTGGCACTCTTCCCAAGAGGAATCAAATACTGAAAACACTGCACATTGAGTCATTTTGTGCTGCAAACAATTGGGAAATTTTTTTTCTTTAAGAGCTCTCTACTGTTTATGAATTTAAGGACATCATCTTGGGTTAGGACTGATGTTCTTTTACAGTAACAGTAGAGAAGCTGAGGTCATTGTGTCTGTACCCTTAATCTCGGAGTATAAATGAGGTTTGGAACAGACCATTTTGTCCAGGGACATCTTCAAGTGGGTCTAGATAATAGAGTGGCAGGACTTAAAGGAAATCTCCACCTTAGAACTAAAAAAAAACCATGTTTTTCATCGTATCTTTGTTTTTGAGCTATTATAATGCCTCAAAATCGCTCCAAGTGCTTCTATTACAATTTTAATGTGTATCTCTCAAAATAGCGGATGATCGGGCCTGCCTTGGTAATGTGATCTTATTTTCCTGCTTTCCTTCTTTTTTCCCAGAATACATTTCCAGTCCTCTTTCTACGACTCATGCCAGACATAAGGAAGGGGTGCCGTTTTCTCATGCCATTAAAATATTATGGCAGGACTATGAAGCACTGTCATCTAAACACACCTTCTGTAAAAGAGCTGTTTCTCTGTTTACCTGACTGAGCCTAATTTATCTGTCTGACAGAGCTTGTTGTATGCTATAAATAATGGTTAGCTACTTGCAGCAAAAGAAAACAGATAAAAAACAGTTTTTTTGTAACAGGAGTCTTTTGTAGTCCTAACAAACTTGATTGGTGATAGAAAGCTGAAATTGTTTATAGGGCATGGTAGGTATTGGCAATGTTACATACTAGGTTAGGGTTTAGATGGAGTACCATAAGAACATTTAATTTATGCTTCAGGGAATTTTGTAGGTAGGGTTTCAGGAAGCATTGTAGGCATGAGGTTGGGTTTGGTAGATTTTGGGAGCACAGTGCTTTGTTTATGTGGGTGATGGAGGGTTTAAGCAAGGCTTTGGAGCTTTCCAGAAGTTGGCCATGTTCTAGTGCTTTACTAGTTACACAGGGTAGCGTGGTGGGTTAAGGTTAGTTCTGAATGTTGTGGCTAGTGTTTTAGCCAGGAGAGGGCTTTAGGAGATACTGATCTGAGGGTATTTAAGGTTGTGCAGGTGTTTGGTGTTTCTAGCAGTTAAATCAGGTGCATAGTATTGTGCTATCATGAATTTGGTTGGTGTTCATTGGTTTGATAGGTCAGCATAGGTTGAGTGGGTAGATGGACAGATGGTGACTACTGTAAAGATTGGTTTTGTGCGGTGATTGGTCTTGGGATTTTGAGTTCACGAGGTTATTGTTTCTGTGGAATTTGTTATGGCTATAGGTAGTTATTCCGGAAATGTTTTGTGGGTCAGCAAAGATGAGGATGGTCATTAAGTGCTACGCTTGTACTGGATAGTTGGAGGGATGGCAGGATGGCTCTTGGACATTATATAAGGCTGCTGTTATGGGTTAGTGGTTTAAATGCCATGATGGCCGCTTAAAACATTTTATGTTTATAACGGGACAATTGGTGTGATGTCATGATTGTTACTGCGTTGAACTTAAAGGGATTTCATTTGTTTTTTATATTCATTTGGGTGGTAAAATGGGGATGCAATGTGGCATGATGGTAGACAGTTGCCTCTGCGTAGTTTTAGTGGCAGTGGGCTTAAGGTTTGGTTGTCCAGTTGGCTGGTAATGCCTTTGGAATCATTGTGTGACTTCCATTGGTTGTGAGGTAAGGATTATTTAGTTCATGTACAGTGGTTATGAGGTTATGGTTTGCTACATTAGCATAGGAGAGGGTTAAAGTGGTTGTTTTCAGTTGTTTGGGTAACTGGCTATTTTTGTTAGTTATGTGATGGAGGTGTAAATGTGGAACCATTTTGGTTAATAAGGATGGGGTACAATGAATGATTTTTGGCCTAATGCCTTAATGGTGGTTACGTTGCTGAAAGTTTATCAGAGAGAGGGGGAACAGCCTGGTCAGGCTGGTGGGTGGAAAAGAGGGGCAGGCTTGCCCTCTTCTGTTCCCGCTTTGGTGTTGAATGTTCAATTCAATAAGTTGGGAAAAGAAAGTGAGCTGTTGTGCTTCTTGATAAGTAAATAAGCAAGGGGAGGGTAAGCTGCTTATTTGGTTGGAGGTGTAATTCAATAAATGGTAACTGAATTGAGTGGTATGCTGCCTCATAGGTAAGCAAGTGGATGTATGGACACTGCTTACTGATCAGGATGAGCGGGGTCATGCTGTCCTAGGTTAATGTTACATGGATGTTATCTTCATCTATATCATGTTTTGGTTGAAATTAATAAATATCAGTTAATGATCATGTTTATGGAAGTTTAATAAAGGTTGTCAAATGTCATTTGGTGTGATGTGTTTATTGAATGGGCCCTGGACAACATATTTTGTAACACTGACAATTTTTTCTGTACATGTTATGGATAAAAGAGAAGGCATTTTATTTCTTTTATTGCACTAATGCCTTTCTGGAACTGCTATACATTTACTTTGAGTTATGGTATTTGTAGTCTGTATAACTGATCTGTCTTTGTTGTTTTCAGTAGGAAGCAGCAAATTCTGCTACAGATTTGCACTCTTCAAAATTTGTAGGAAACTCACATTTGGTATACATTAGTCAAAGTTATTGAATAACACCATTGTATAACATCAATATTCCTGAAATTTGGTTGCACATATATGTAAAGACACTTTCCTTATAATCATATAATTTAACTCCCACTTTATTAACTAAATAACCTCTCTGCTCAATAAAACGCCCCTAATATACCTCTTGACGATACCTGAGACTTTCAATAATTCTTCCCTTCTCTACCTCAAACCAATCCATACAAGCTATGTTAAAAATCTTTCCAAATTAAAACCACTCCTCTGAATAATCTCACATAATACCCTTGCATAAAAGTGGTCCCTCTACTGATATATCCAACTAAAGACCCATAGCCATTCTGTCTCCACTTGCCAAAATCTTAGAAAAATGTACATGCAAACAGATCTTAGACCATTTCCTGTCAAATCTATTATCTAATACATATCATGGCTTTCGACCTAGGCATGGTACTAGTACACAGCTGTAATCAGTTTTACTAGTACTGTAAATTAACTCAAACAAAAAACAACTAGTCTCTGCTACCTCCCTAGACGTGTTGTGAACACTGGTAGAGATGGGTGAAGGCTGCCAGCCTAGCCAGACAGAAATGTGCAGATAATTCTATTTATAAATATGAATGTTGAACTTAAAACAATGTGGTAACATTGCCATCTGCTGTAAAGAAAGCCAAGTCAAGCATTTCTTGTTGTTCCTTTGAAATTAAAATTATCACTGCCTTTGATGTTTTGCAAGGCGGCTCCAGTCCGGCTAGATGAAGGCTTCCTGCCTATTATTTTAAGGCTAAAGTTAATGACCAGAATTTACATATGGAATGTCCTTTATTGCTCTAAGTGTAAAATAATGTAAATGCAGTTTGTCAGCCTGGGAACACCAGGAAAGTGCAAAAGATGATGTAATGTTTAGCAGGACTGCAGTTTCAATTTAAACAGTGAGAACCAGATATTAAGCATTTTTGATTTGACTATCCAACTCACAGCACTCTGCCTTGGTCTATAAGTAAGTTATTTTAGAAATGTGTTTTCTTTTAGGAATAACTAGAAATTAGAAAGATTAGACTAAGTGTTTTTCTGTGATGTCAGAACTGTACTACTGATTTATTTTAAGTATTTCTGTGTGATCTCTGAACTTTTGACTAGCACTGTATAGTAGAAAGTATTGTCTTGTGGTTTTAATTATTTATTATTAAATATTTTAAAACCTTTTAACTGTGGCTGGTTTTGTGTAGAGAGAGAGTTTAAGCTCTAGAGTACATTGCATATTTATAGAGTTTACTGTCCAGGTCACTCCAAATAAGCTTTGACTGTTTAGTCACATCTACCAATTGGATAATAATATTGCACAGTAATAACTGGACACCCTTTTCAGGGCCTTTGGGTAGCTGATAAATATTAGCTGGGTGGTGGCAAGTGGTACTACCATATAGTCTGGGTAAAAGGGGCATGGCTGGAGAACTTGTGCCAGCCTTCCCCAGAAGGGTCTGTGTGGTTGTGTAAACTCTTATCTCAAAGTATGTGTGTGTCAGCTACCTGGGCAGGGACATGAAGCACTGGTTGGACAGAGGGTGGTGGAGATTTTAGCTTGCCCAGCTAGGCTGAGATCTGGACCTAATAGCTGTGCCAGTGGGGAGTCTTTTTGGGATCCTGGGGAGCAAGGGAGCGATCAGCCCCGAACAGACTGTGATCTCTGTGTGCTCTTAAGGGAAAATGCACTTTACTGTGTGCATTTGTTATCCTTTCCTCTCATATGAGATGCCCTCTCTGGTGTTAGTGGTGAGGATTGAGGCTCCTTGATTGCTGGGCCAGGGCACGGGTGTCACACATGTCAAAATCATTTGACATTATATCACACCAAATCCTTCTTAATAAACTAGCTTTCTATCATTCCAGCCCTGAAACCCTAAAGTGGTTTCATAGCTACCTGTCAGATAGGAAACAAGCCACTTTATGGGATATGAAACTCTCCCCCCAGCTTCGTGTCTGTGTAGGAGTGCCACAAGGTTCCATCCATGGTCCACTTTTATTCACAATTTTTAAAAATGACCATAACACCTCTGCAAACCCAGCCTCAATTGTACAATATGCTGATGTTTCCCTAATCTGCTTCACCCTCACTATCAAAGTACTCAGAGAAAAAACTCAGGCACCCCTCCACAATACTGAAAATCACCCAACAATCCATCAACTTGTACTTAACCCCCCCCCCAAAAAAAAAAAAAATAAGCTTATGGTCTTCTATAATAACTCAACATCTAACTTACCACCGATCTAGATTTCCTCTTTCAATGCCACTAAAATAGAACCCATTGAACATAAAAAACTCCTTGGTGTCACAATTGATAGTGAATTTAAGTTTGAGAAACTGGAACACCACCCAAGAAAAACAACTAAGTAAAAATACGACCAGCCACAGATCCAAACGAATTTACTGCACCAATATTTTCTTCACAGAAAAATCTCTCTGACGTCTCAGCTGAAAAGCCTTCAAGGAGTGAAGAACATCCTAAAGCTACTAACCTAAATACTATATGCAATTAATAAAATAATCAAGTAATTAAATAAATCTCCATTTAAATCCTCGTTTAACCCAAATGGGTACAGAGTGCTGAATTTCAAAATATGAACTGCTTCCTTACTCAAGATGATTTTTAAAAACACATTTATCATATACAGACTGATTTATTTTTTCCAGAATGGTGGCCTGTAACCCTTCGATACAGAACTCTCTAGTTTTTTATTATGAATGTCCGTTGCATGCTCTAATAATCTTACTTTAAATGCCCTCTTCTTTTCCCCAATATAAAACAAACCACATGGGCATTTAAGGGCATAAACTACACCCCCAGTATCACAAGAAAAGTTATTGCATGTTTGAAAGGGAATATTATTAATACTTTGAAAACTATTCACTATAAATTTACAGGCTTTACATTTATTGCAACAAAGGGTCCCAGAAAGATGTATATTCTGTACAATAATTGTATGGGGAACACAAAATCTACCTTTTACCAGAAAGTTGTGAATGTTTCTACCCCTCCTAAAGGAAATACCTAATCTAGCATCCAACCAGGTGGAAACATTTTTTTAATGAACATATGTATTTCCAATAGTGTGTTATTTGTTCTATAACCATAGAACTAAAACACCCATAAGCTGTAACAAAATATATAAGATCTTTAGGTTCACTCTTATTAGATCTATATGGGGCTGAATATAGTCTATTATTAAACTGCTGTTTTCTAATTAAATTGTTAAACAATTTGTTCCAACTTATCTCAAGTAAACTTCTACTGTATCTTCTGTTGCAAAATACATCTACAGTTGCACCCAGTTCTTGTTTAAAGTCCTGGATATTATTACACAGCCTGGAAATCCTAAGCATCTCACCATAAGGGAGTGCTTCAATGGAGTGAATAGGATGACAACTATCCCCATGGACAAAATGTGTGCCCTGCTGAAACTTCCTATGTACAGATGTAAATAGTTCAGTACCATATCGAATGCGGATGACTGCATCCAAAAAAGGAACGTGTTCCTAATTTTAAACCATCAAATTGCAGCCCAAACCTGTTATGTAGCATATTAACAAACTGAGGTACTAACTCCATGCCACCCTCAGCTTTAAAAATTAAATCGATATATCAAATACCGGATGACATGATCACTAAAAAACTTATTTCTATAGATATATTCACTCTCAAAAATACCCATACTTAAACTGGCATACATCTGGGCAAAAGGATCCCCCGTAGCTGTTCCTTGCCTCTGTCTAAAGAGTATTATTGAAATCAAAAAAATTATGTGCAAGGCAAAAATGTACCAACTCTACTATATACTCCATCACTGGTGAAGTACCTAAAAAAATCTTAAAGCCTCCAAGCCAAAATTATGGTTAATGTTTGTGTACAGGCTTTTAACATCCAATGTGAAGAAGTAAATATTATTCCACTCAATGTCATAAATTTTTGCTAAAAAATCAAATATATCTCGAATGTAAGATGGCAATTTATAGACTATGGGTGCTAGATAACCATGCAAAAATAGACCCAGATTGTGTGTAAAATATTCCCGGCCTGAAACTATAGGCTTCCCTGGTGGCTTAGTTAGATTTTTATGAATCTTGGGGAGGCAATAAAAATAGGCCATTTTACATCCATCTGGGCTAAATTTTTTTCGGACATCCATGTCTGAAAAATACCCAAGTCTATAGCCTTTATATAATAACTCAACATATTCAACAAGGGCTTGTTGGTATAAAGATATATCAATTTTATCATATACTTTGGCATTCTCTAAATGCTTCAAACACGTCCATATACTGGGTAAAATGCATGATAACCAGTTTGTTCCCTTTATCCGAGGGTTTGAAAATAACTTCCCTCATTTTTCTTAAACTTTGAAGGGCTTTCCATTCTGAAACAGACATATTATAGTTGATCTGTTTATTCTGAACAAAGTCAGCAAACACGTCCGCAATCGCAAAATTCATCATATTGGAAAAATGAACCACATCTTCATTTAAAAAAGGAGATAGAGAACTTCTATTCACAAATGCATTGTGAGTATCTACTCTACAATATGCATTAAAAGAATTCTCAGATTCACAAGTATAAAAACTCTCATATGAGGTATTGACACTATCATCACAATCAACTAACTCATCCTCTATTTGTTTTTTTAAAATAGTGCTTTAAATGCAACTTCCTACTAAATTTAAAAACATTACACTTGATATCATGAAGCCTGGGAAGCACTGTAGGAATAAACTTGAAACCTCGGTTCAAAACCGCTACTTCACAATCGGTAAAAACATGTCCAGACAAATTAATATAACTGTCCTGAAGAAAAGAAAATATCTTTTACCTCTTTTATATCCCCTCTGGGGATAATAGTCCCTTTGAAAATATTCTTGTTGTTCACGGGTATGTTTTGTACCTTGTTTTTCTCCCCTGTAGTTGTTGTTGACATGCCGAAAAGTCTGCTGGAAACATTCCGGTTGCTATGCAGGTGGTAAAGTAGGGTAGTCCTCTCGGTTATCTACATCTTCATCACCTGAGGTAATATGTCCATCTGAAACTGAAAACGAGGAGTTATACACATGGGAACCATCCTCCTGCCTTTGAAACCCCACATGATTCCGAGCTTTCTTCCGACTGGTTTAGAAATGAATGCCTTCCCATTTTCATAGTCACGGATGTCACAACGTAATTTATGTTTCCTTCCTCTCTACTAGTTCCAATTCATAATTTTTCAATTTGGAATTTATATAATTTAGAAAGGAATCCAATACATGAGCATGCATCCCAGAAGAAATGGTGTTGCACACTTTCTTAATTTGACCTTTAAGTTCCTTTTGTTTTACCCTGTCCCGGTCTAATAAAATATTCACCCATTCTAACGTACATTTATGGGCTGCAGCTACCCAATGTTTGTGAAATTTCACATTAGCAGCATTTTGTAAGTTAAAGGGCATAGTTGGGTCTTTAAATACTCTCAGCCACCTTGGTGTAATATTTAGGTCTATATACTTCTGTAGACCGGACATATTAAAGAAAGTAGCATCCTCTTTCCATATACATTTTTCTAATTGTTCAAAAAGAGACTTACTTTCTTCCAAAATAGACTGGGGTAATTTTCTTCCAATGGAATCAAAAGGATTCTGGCAACGTTTCTATCTTGTTCCCACTTATCCCAAGTGGTACTGGTAGCAGCCCCATGATTAACCTGTAAATTACGGTCCGTAGTAGAATTTAAAAAGCTATCCAACGATAATTGAGACCCATCTCCAATGGTCTCTTGCAGAACATGAGACACGTTATACTGGGGATCTGCGGCCATGATAGACCACAAACTGGAACACCACCCAAGAAAAACTAAATAAAAATAAGACCAGCCACAGATCCAAACAAATTTATTGCACCAATATTTTCTTCACAGAAAAATCTCTGACGTCTCGGCTGAAAAGCCTTCAAGGAGTGAAGAACATCCTAAAGCTACTAACCTAAATACTATATGCAATTAATAAAATAATCAAGTAATTAAATAAACAATCTCCAATTTAATTCATCGTTTAACCCAAATGGGTTCAGAGTGTTGAATTTTAAAATATAAACTGCTTCCTTAGTCAAACCCAGCCTCAATTGTACAATATGCTGATGATGTTTCCCTAATCTGCTTTGCCCGGACTATCAAAGTACTCCCAAGAAAAATCTCAGGCACCCCTCCACAATACTGAAAATTACCCAACAATCCATCAATGTATACTTAACCCCCCCCCAAAAAAAACAAGCTTATGGTCTTCTATAATAAACTCAACATCTAACAACCTACCACCAGTCTAGATTTCCTCTTCCAATGGCACAAAAACAGAACCCATTGAACATAAAAAAACTCCTTGGTGTCACAATTGATAGCGAACTTAAGTTTGAGGAACACCTTGCACTAACAATTAAAAAAAGTTCATGTCAAATTTGATTCTCTCTAAAAGGCAAAAACATCTCACTGACCATGCCAGACTCGCAACAGCTCAACCCCATCTATTATCTTTCCTTCTTTACTGCTGTCAAATATTTACCAATCTTCACAAAACTGACCTAGTCCTGAATCTTGCTATAACAAAATTGCCAAATTTGCTACTAATTAATCTCAAAGATCTCACCATTGCACTGCCTTCTCCAGCTGAATTGGTTAGAGCTGCCACATCTTCTTACTCTGAATCAGCTGCTAACTGCCCATACAGTCTTATACAAACCTGACAACTGCTCAGCCCTATCTGATCTTGTCCAACCCTATAGTAACTTAACATCTCTCAGGTCTGCTGATAAAGTATTGTTGAAGGTTAATAAAGCAGAAAACTCTCGTGGTGTCTCCTCGTACTCCCATATCACTTGCCAAACAACGGAACTCTCTACCACAGCATATTATGTCCATTAATAATATACTTACATTTAAACATTCCCTAAAGGAATATTTCACCAAACATAGGCTTTGCTCCTGTTCTCATGTTCTCACCCAGGCTAATTACTTTAACCCCAAAAATGTCAAACTCCTTTTTTACACCTTCCTTTCTCAATACCTCCTGGCTTCTAAGCCTTCTTACACTCAGATTGTGTTTTATCTTAAAAACAAAAGAACAAAAAAATTTAACATGTATTCTGTTTTTAATATTGTGCAACTGTTTGCATCTTGTTTTTGTATTTTTTTTATTGCCACCATTGTTAATTGCCGTTTGACACTGTGTTAGGAACTTTGCAACTGAACCTCTACTTGTATTATTTTATGCACTCTAAACACAGTAATATTCATATGCCAAATGTAAAAACAATGTACTCTTCCTTGGAGTGTTTCTCCCAAGGTCTCCACTGAAAACAGTCTTCTGGCCCAGTTGAACACTACCTGGTTAACAAATGAAAACAAATATAAATAAATATAATTAATCACATTATTTTATTTATTTTACATTTGTTAACTAGCTATATGATCTAATCATAAGAACTGTGTCACTCACAACCTACGCCACACAGACAAGAGTAAATACAAAATATATGGACAACTTTGTGTAGTTAATCAGCCAGTATCTGTTTGGGAGATAGTAGGAAACATGAGTGCCTGAGAAAATCTATGCGAATGAACTAACTGATGTTTAATTTTCTTTATAAAGTAAACTACTTATGAGACATGTATTATGTAGGTTTATTTAATTGATTCATAACTGCTTCAGATGGATAGGACCTTCCAAACGTTTCTTAGTATGTATTACAGTAGTATGTTTAAATATACCTTAATTTTCATTTATTTGATGGGTTAAAAGGGCTATATTGTTGCTCACGGATCACATTTGCAAAAGAAAACTGAAACATTTTATCCTGGCAGTTTTAATTTTGCCTAGAGCAAAGAATTGGAGTAAATCTCCCTCAGTGAATTCTCAAGTTTATTGAAAAAGTGATGTCCTCCTACAGATAAAAAGCTTATCATTTTCAATATGGATGTTACCAGAATACCACTGCTCTGTCTTAAACCACAGTACACAGTTAGTTCATGGGTTCATATCTTCATAGGAAATTACTAGGGTAACTGCTTAAAAGTCTTTACAAGCCTAGCCAATATAACCTGATTTTGCCAAATATAAGTTCCCTAGGGGTAAGACGCTGGCATGGATTTATGCCTTTGCCTTGAGCATCTTACAGGTTGCCCTTGTCCATAAGGGATATAGGTGCTACTCCAGGTGAGAATTTGTGATTCCACATCCTTGGAAGCAAACTGCTTTTGAAGAGAGCCAGGGAAGGGCTCTACTTAATGTGAATAGGAACCTTGTTCCAAAAAAGGGCAATCTCTGAGACACATCTGTCAGTCAGCGACTCAAACAAAACATGCTGGACAAAGTTTAGATCCATAGACTGGGTGACTCATGTTGTTGACTTATGGATGTGTAACTGCTCCATAAGTCTGGATTTGTGTCTTGTAGGTCACACCTTAATAGTCTGGTAGGAGAAAGAGAAGAGGGATAAGGCTTTTAGTCCACCCACATAGGACATGTTGATTACACCCTGTATTCTTTGCTAGTAACCTCTGATTTCCCTCCAGCTACTGTAAGTGCCTAGTCATATACATGCCAAATGGTGCCCTGTACTCGATTATTGGTCTAATGAGGACTGAGTACAGCGGTATTATAACTTCCTTGCATCTGGATGCCATACATTTACTTTTAACTTGTGCCACAGGATTTCCTCAACACTGTGGATATGTGGAAGTCAAAAGTTCAGGCTAGTATATATCTGTGTACTTAGATCTCTCACCTCTGAGTCTACTCTTAGGGCTGTGCTATTGATATTGTAGTTTACAGGAGTATTTGACTTAGGTTCATAGGTTGGTACTAGGCTATCGGCCCTAGGGCCTATACAAGCCTAGCCATAACAATTCCCTGGATATTTCTTCCCATAATATTTACTTCTCTGGACGCCTGTCTAGCAGGGCGATTGACATGATCCCCGGGGTGAACTTCCTATCTCCCATCCAATCATCAAGGTTCCTTTTGAAAAGGGCCAAGGAGGTGCTCTGCTGGACATGTATGGGCAGTCTATTCCAGAGTATGTGGAGTCTCTGGGTCAGGAACCTATCCCCCCAGCATGTTTAGTTCATTGTGATGACAAGGTTTAGATCCCTGGAGCATGTGGCTCTGAGGGAGTGGGATTTCTTTAAATGGAGCATGTGCAATAGCTCAGGGTTTGACGTGGCCTTGTATGTTAAGCAGAGATCACCTCTGAGTAGACGATATGCCACAGAGTATAGCTGGAGATTTTTTAGATGGTCAGCATATGGCATCTGCTTTAGGCCTATGATTCTTTTAGTGAGGTATTTCTTTGGCCTTTCCAGCTGTTGCAGATGTCTTGTGAGGTACATACCAAATGGGGCATTATACTCTATAATGGGTCTAATGAGGGATGAGTACTGTGGGACAATGACCTCCTTTTTTCTGGATGAAAAGCCCTTAGTGATGAGGTGTGCCACATAGAAGGATTTCCTGACTGTTATGGCGATGTGGTTATCGAAAGTGAGACCACTGTCCACCTGTGCCCCTAAGTCTCTCATCACACTTACGATGTTTAGTGTGCTGCCACCTATGTGGTAATTCATGGGTACATGTTTTTTTCCAAAGGGGATAACTATACATTTCTTGGCATTAAGCTTAAGCCCATGGCTCTGGCACCAGGCATCTGTTTCTGGAAGGCCCTTTTGTAGAATATCCACATCATTTGGGGATTTAATAATGAATCCAAGTTTGCAGTCATCTGTGAACTTTGTTAGCCTGAGTCCCTTAGTGTTGGCCTGTACTTCAGAGAAGTAGATGCCAAACAAGAGTGGTCCCAGGACTGAACCCTGAGGTACTCCACTTGTCTGGAGCTGGATTTGGAGTCAGCTACTTTTACAGTCTGGGTTCTGTCAGTAAGCCAGTTGGCAACCCATAGAGTGACGTAGGGATTTATGCCCAGCTTAGTAAGTTTATCTGCGATTCCAGAGTGGGGGATGGTGTCAAAGGCCTTGGCGAGGTCCATATAGGCTGTGTAGACTGCCTTACCCTCGTCCACAGCTCTGGAGACTGATTTGAAGAAGTCAATCAGATTCAAGAGACAAGATCTGCCCTTCACAAACCCAAACTGGGTGGGGCCCAGTGTTTGAAGGTTGCCAATGTCTGTTTATAAGTTCCATGTTAATGCGTTCCATGCTCTTGCAGATCAGGCTTGTCAGACTGATGGGACAGTAGTTCCCAGGATCCAAAGCAGATCCCACCGTGTGGAGTGGGATAACTGTAGCTGTGCACCACTCAGTGGGCACGAAGCCTGAGGTGAGGCTATGATTAAACATGACACTTAGGTGAGGTGCCAGTTCATTTTGTAGTTCATGTAGTACACAGCCTGGGATGACATCAGATCCCATGGATGCTGTATTCTTAGCTTTGGAGAGTGCAGTTTCTACCTGTGTGGCTGTGATTACCGGAATTTGGCAATCTTTTGTTATTGAGATGGGCCCTTCAGGGGGTGAGAGGGGGGTGAAGTTTATTTGTAAAGACTAGTATAGATTATTCTGTTAATTACTACAAGGACTAATCAAAAGGTATGACAATGCATTGTTTGCATTTAGCTTTAGATCATGGTTCTGGCACCACACGTTTCTCAGATCTAGACCCTCCGGAAAGACATCTATATCATTAGGGATTCAATGATTGTCACCAGCTTGCAGTCATTGGCAAACTGTCATCCAAAGGCCTTCCACATTAGCCATGCAGTCAAAGTACATTCCAAACAGGAGTGGTCTCAGTACTGAGCCCTGTGATGCACCACTAATAACTCGCCTCTTCGGATCTGAATTCATCCACTTTGATCACGTCCTGTCTGTAAAGCCAATTGGCTATCCATCTAGTGATGTAGGGATTTATGCCAAATTTTGTGAGTTTGCTTATAATACGCGAGTGGGGCATTGTGTCAAATGTCTTTTCCAGCTCGAGGTAGGTGGTATGTACTGTTTTTACCCTCATCCATAGCCTAAGTGACTTTTTCAAGGAAATCCACTGGATTCAGCAGGTATGACTTGCCCTTGGCCAAGCCAGATTGGGTCGGGTCCATTGTTTAGAGGTTTCCTATGTCATCATTTACCAGGGCCATGATTATTCTTTCTATGGTCTTACATAAAAGACTAGTCAAACTTATGGGTCTAATTTCCCAGGTCGGTAGATGGTCCCCCCTTTATACAACAGATTACTGTTGCTGTCCTCCACTCTACTGGGATAAAGCCAGTCCAGAGCCTATTGTTAAACAGATTTTAATGGTCAGATAAGTCTTGATTTAAGCTGATTAAGAGGCAGCCTGGTATATCATCAGGCCCCACTGAAACTGTTTTTAGCTTTAGAGAATGCAGTGGCAACCTTTTCTTTGCTGAAACCTGGTGGTGTAGTGTTGGAGGGTATTTCTTGGGGGGAGAACTGGGGTGATGAGGTGAAATTTGAGCAGAATTTGCTGGCCAGCTGAGTATAGATGATTCCGTTAATTACTACAAGGACAAATTTTCTTCATGGTTTTTACTGTCTGCTGTAGGGTAAATCTGTGTAAAGTGCATCATTCATCTGTTTTTGCTACTGTAAGAATGAACATCTGTTGGAATAGTAGACAGGAATAGTATGTAGAATAAATCCCTGAGATGTTACATGGTACAATGACTGAAAAGAGTTTCTATAGTACACCACAGCTACCTAGCAACAAAAACTAAAAGAGAAAGCATGAGTTAAAACCGAAACTAGTCTTTACAAATAAAATTAAAGCACTTCTCTGCAAAATGACTTGGGAAGACTGATATTAAGCAGCATCATATTCCACAAATATTAGGATTCTGGGTAATAATGTTAAGATGGGTATTGATGGAGTAAAATCTACAAGTTTTATCATTGTTAGACAGAGGCTTGCAATAATAGACTACATATCATGTGAAATTCATGTCATTTAATCTTTTGTCTGGGCTCATACATGTTTCTTCTAAGTGGAATCGGTAGTAGATGGGGGTAAGAAGTTCCTGGAATTTAACATTGTAATGCACGTTTTATATGGGGGTGCTGCATAGTAAGATCACATACACTGGTAAAGACAGGAACATTTATTCTCTAGTTGATAACTACAGCAATTTCCACATTAAAGAATACTCCTTACTTGTTTGAACCTTTCTTGATTTAATCATATCATATCTAACTGTACCATACATGCATGCTAACTTAAATTATGATCGTTTTAACTCATTCACTCTGGAGCAGCTCAGTAAATGCTGCCTGCTTAATCCACCATAAGAGTAACAGTGCAGCCTGAGCTCATTTTCAGATACTCCATTTGTAATACTGTAAAGAAAACAAATGTTCATAACTCTCCAAACCATAAGAGCTAGACTATATACTCATAGTAAACAAGTTTCTGCAGATAAATAAAGGTTTGAGACACAAGGTTGCTTTAATTCTAGTAATGGAGTAAATTTATGCTCTGATATGCCCCTGTGAGAAGTATTACATAGGAAAAACAAAGAGAAGTTTCTCAAAAAGGTTAAAGGAACATGCAAGATGTGAAAACAAAAGTGAAAGTCCAGTAGCTGTGCATTTCTCACAGGCACATGATGGTGGTGTCACGGCTTTACAAGCTACAGTTTTGGAACAGATATATAAAAATGACACAAAAAATGCCCGATAAACACCAAGTACCTCCACAGACAGAAAAAGCGTAAAACACAGTCCAAGAAAAAATACTGCAGAGGCAGGCTACAAGTAGCTCCAGAATAAAAACGTCTCCAATTCAGTAAAACCAGTACTGTCTTTAATGCAACACAAGTGCTTTCACTCTCATCTTCTTCAGGTGTATATACACAGCAATAAAATCCACCTTCTTATGTATTCAAGTAGAAGCACATGACCAATTAGTTTAAAGTCATATAGTCACTAAACACATCAAAAGACATGAATAAACATTAAAATACATATAAATATATACTTACACTCAAAAAATATATATAAAATAATGAGTTGTTATATGATGTTAAGAAACAATTAAGAAAAAAAAAAATCTATTTTTATTTTAAAATTTAACATTAATTCCGAGTGGAATGAACAGAGAATGGAACTGGAATTTTTTTTTATAAGCTGTCTTTTTAAGAGAGGTTTTTAATTGTGATGGCAATAATGCGTTAATTGGGCAATGTTGTATAAATAGAGCAATTGGTTGAATGTTTGATGTACTCTGTTAAAGGCTTTGTGAACAGAGGTGCTAGAGGAAGAAGTTGGTGTTTTCGTAATAAAGAAGTGTAAAAGAATGTTGGCTTCATTCGTGGTTATTCGCTGCAATAGCATTTTTACTTTCTTGAGATTAATATTTGTCACTTTGCCTGCTGATTTTATTTCTTATACTGTCCTTGTTTTTGTCTTTGCTCCAATTTGTGGCTGAAAGTGGTTCGCAAAATCAATTCATTTACCAAGTTAAAAGCTGTAAATATAAAATTACCCATAAGGAGTGTGAACTCTCATTGCTGAAGATATCACTGAAATATCCAAACTCAGCTATTCTCTAAAATGTATGTTAACTGGAGCATAGTTTTGCTCTGCCTTACTAAGTGTTTTGATTACTAAAGCTACTGGTCTTTGTCACTGAGTTGCACATACAATATTACAATAGTTGTGTCACATAGTGAAGCATCTTGCCAGACTAATGTTATATTAAGGAGAGCAGGCAGTGAGAATAACACCTGAAATACTAATTCACAGTCCGTTTATAAACACCACTGAGAATACCCCTCATTATGTAGTGAACTTTTTTGAATATTACACATGCTGTAACAGCTTTGCATTTTCCAATATCTCAGTCCCAGAGAGGACAGGGCCAGTCTACCTAAAGCCAAATTAAGCTAAAATTTCACCTGCCTCTCCCCTCCAATAACTGCATATCACAGACCTGGACATACTACCCCTCACTCAAACCACCCAAGAATAAGTTGTCCAGTTGTTAACCAAAGCTAAGACCACTATGTCTGTGTGGCCAGATAACATATCAGGATGCGTAATAGTAAGCCTGTGTCATGACTGGTCTGAAGAAGCTACTGAATATCAGCCTCAAAACAGACATCATGCTGGATGAATGGAGGACAAAAAAGTTACGTACTTACCATAACATTCCATGTTTGTAGTCCATCTCGCCTATATTCTTGCTGGATGGGTTCAGAGCCAATATTCATCTCCAAATTGGCCGATACTAAAGCTCGAGAGCTTTTACTGGCTCGAGGCTAGCCCCAATCCAGTGGTGCCTCACAGCAATTCCCCAGATCTAGTTTGCAAGAAAGCAATAAATACCTATCAGGTAATAAGAAAGAAGCTGTATAAATACAGCAAAGGATTAGAAACATAATCCATTCCAGGTGGACAATAAAGAGCAATGTCAGGCAGCCCCAAAAAGAGGTCCACTAGATCCCCCAGAAACAGGAAGGGGGTTGGAGGGAGGGACGCAAGAATATAGGCGAGATGGACTACAAACATGGAACATTATGGTAAGTACATAATGTCTTTATGTTATGTAGTCCTAAACTCACCATAATTCTTGCTGGATGGGACAGCATCTCTAGCACCTTTATCCCGGGTGGCTCAAGTGAAGAGACTCTTCAGCACAGTGGGCCCAAAGGATGACCTGTCCCGGGAGGCCAAATCCAATTTGTAATGAGTGACAAACATATGTGGTCTTGCCAAAACAGCTGCTGCACAAATAGTATCAATTAGGGGCCTAGATCTAAAGGCACATGAAGTATCTACAGCCCTAGTAGAGTGACCTTTAGCTTTTACCCGTAATTGTCTATCAGCTTGCTGATAAGCAAAGGATATGCAATCCGAAAGCCATTTTGAAAGAGTAATTTTTGAAACAGGCAAGCCTTTCCTTTTGTCAGAAAAGGAAATGAAAAGTTGATCAGATTTCCTGAATTCCTTGGTCCTGTGTATACAGAATCTGAGTATCCTGTGGACATCTAGCTGATGAAGTCTATACTCTGATCTATTAGAGTGGTTTGGAAAAAACACAGGTAGCTCAATGGTAGTATTCAGGTTGTGTTCTGAACATACCTTAGGAAGAAAGGAAGGGTTTGTCCTGAGAGAGACTATCCTTGTGAAAGATAATGTAAGGAGATTGAATAGTTTGGGGTTGAAGTTCCGAGACTCTCCTAGCCGATGTTATAGCTACCAAGAACATGGTTTTCCATGATAATTTTAAGTCTGATGATGAGGATGGCTCAAAGGATGCAGACATCAAAGATGAGAGGACTAAATTTAAGTCCCAGGGTTCTAATGGCTGTTTTATTGGGGGCCTAAGAAGAACTCCTTTTAAGAAGGTTTTACAGAGGGAGTGTTGTATGATTGTATTTCCAATGAAACCAAAATGGAAATTGGAAATGGCAGCTAATTGAACTCTAACTGCAGCGGCTGCCGTTTCTTCATGAAAAATGTTAGAAAGGATAAAATGGATTCTAAAAAAGCTGTATATAGATCTAAGCCCAATTTGTAGCCCAAAGGGAAAACCTTTTCCATTTGCTAGAATATAGTTTGAGTGAAAGGTTTATGGGATGAAATTAGGATGTGTTTGACCACTGGGGATAAGGGAATGCACCTGGCTATATGTGGAATTGGAAAAGCCATGCTGTCAATTTGAGGGTGTGGATGGAGGTATGGAACTGTCCCGATTGGTGAATCGGGAGATCTGGAGATGGGTCCAGAATCTATGGTTCCTCCAAGAGGTAGAGCCACAGGAAAGGAAACCAAACTTGTCGAGGCCAGTAAGGAGCAATGAGGATCAAGGCACTCAACTGTCTTGCTTTCTGTATTACTTTGGGTATGAGTGGAAAAGGAGGAAAAGCATAAGGAAGTCCCGGGGCCAATAGTGAACTAGAGCATCCCTGGGTGACATCCCCGGATGGGGAAATGAGGGCAAAGTAGCTGCTGCATTTGGTGTTCAGGTGAGTGGCAAATAGATCGCAGCAAGGCTGGCCCCATTTCTGAAAGATCTTTCACAACCATTGGATTCAGGGACCACTTGTGAGGCATCAGAATTGCTCGGCTGAGTTTTGTCCGCTATTACGTAGTATTTTCCCGGGATATGCGTTGCTATCAGGAAGTGTCAAGTATTCATCGCCCATTTCCAAACTCTTAAGGCCTCGCTGCAAAGTGGGTAAGACTTGGTTCCCCCCTGCTTATGTACCACATGACAGACATGTTGTCTGAATCACAATCGTTCCAGTGGGAAGGGAGCTGTGAAGTGCTTGCAACACATATAGCACCACTCTCATCTCCAGAACATTGATGTACAAGTGGTTCTTATGGTTTTGCCAAGTACCTTGGACTGTTTTTCCCAGATAATGCCCCCCCCCCTACCCTATCTGGGAAGCATCCATGGTCAAAACTGCTTTCTCTTGGGTAGGAACAAGTGGACAACCTATGACAAGTTGTTTCGTGTGTAACCATATGTCAGATCCCTTTTGCATGCGTTTATTAATATTTGGTGAGACAATGGAAGGTCTTGCATCAACCATTGTGCAAACAGCATCCATTGGAGAATCCTCATATGTAGGCAAGCAAGAGGAACTAATAATATGGTGGAAGCCATAGTCCCTAGGACTTGGACTACTCTGGCCTGGACTCTGTTTAATAAGGATCTGATCTGACTGCGTAGAGATTCCACTCTTTCCTGTGTTAGCTTTACTGACATGGTGGTTGTGTCCATTTCTGAGCCTAGATATACAATATGCTGCGAGGGAGATAAGACTGACTTTTGCAAGTTGACAGTGATGGCTAATCTGGTGCACAAGGATAGAGTCTCATCCCTGGTCCTTATGAGTTGATGCTTGGTGGTAGCAGTGAGGAGCCAGTCGTCTAGGTACGGAAACACCTGGAATCCTTGACGTCTCAGGTGAGCCATTACCACTGCCATGCAACTGGTAAACAGTCTGGGGGCTGTAGTGAGGCCAAAGGGCAGTGTTCTGAACTGAAAATGACTGGCTCCCAGCCGGAAGCTCAAGTGTCTCCTGGAGCACCTGTTGATTTTGATGTGGTAGTACGCATCCTGGAGATCAATTGAGCACATCCAGTTGTCTTTTCCGATAAAGGGAAATATCAACTGCAGAGTGACCATTCAGAACTTTGATTTTCTTACATGCTTGTTGAGCCTGCTGAGATCTAGAATTGATCTCCAGTCCCCTGTCTTTTTTGGAACTAAAAAGAATTGACAGTAAGTTCTGAATCTTACTTGCTCTGCGAGGACTTCTTGGATGAATCTTTTTTGCAGCAACGAGATGACCTCTAATGTTGCACGGTCTAATTGGATGGGTGGTATGTCTGGAAGAGACTGGCTTGTTGGAGGTTTGGAAATAAAGGGAATCTGGTAACCTCTGGATATTGTGTGTACCCAATCAATCCTGAGTGATAGCCAGGAGCTTAGGTACAGCAATATATGACCCCAAACTGCCTCCAGAGATGGACAGTTGGGCAACCCCTCAGGGTTGATGGAAGGGACGATCAGAGAAGGCTTCTCTGTCTCCCTGATGTTGCGGACCTCCTCTGCCATGAGGGTGGTGTCTTTCATTATATCCTCCCCCTCTGCCCCTGGGGGAGGGTTGACCTTGTGCTGGAGGAAAACCTTTTTGGGGTTTCTGGAACCACATTTTTCCTCCTGTATTACCCTTGGGATAGGGTCTGCATGGGAGAGAGAAACAGACTCTAATGGCAGATAAGGTTTTTCCTTCCTGCTCGCACCTAGTCAAAGTCTCTTTCAATTGGGGTCCAAAAATAGATGAACCATCAAAGGGAACATTAGTGAAGGAAGACTTGAAGGATTCCATAAAATTACAAAGAGGCATCCAGGAATGTCTCCCAAAAGATATTCTTGCTGTGGCTGCCCTGCTCTCTCCTTCTGCCACATATAAGATCAGCCTCATGGAGGAGTTAGCTATGGAAGTAAGGGTGGACAGCTGCACAGAAACGTCCATGGAACCCGGAGCTAAGGAACCCTAAAGGGCATCTCCTAACTCTTTTAGGAGATCCCTCTGAAGATGAGTGAAATGAGTCAGGTAATTCAGTGATCTTAATGTAAATGCCACTGAAGAAAAAGTATGTTTCCTGTACCTATCCATCATCCTGGACTCCTTGTTAGGAGGATGGATATTAGAAGACATCTCAGATAATTCCTTCTTGGTGGCCGCTGCTACCACCATAGCATCAACTGGAACTCCCTTGCTAGGGAAAGACTTGTCCTCAGGTGCTGTCATAAATTTGTTTGGCCTCCTCGGGACGGCCTCCACTGAATCTGGAGAGGCCTATGCTTTCCACGAAATGACCCCCAAAAGTTGGTCACCCAAGAGCTGGAAGGTCGGGAGCCAAAGACCTCAAGATACACTGATTCATCCTCAGTAGGGTTAGAGGTCTTCCAATCACCCCTCTAAGGATTTCTAGGATGTCAGAGAAGGAGACATCCTCAGAGGAAGATCTAGGAGACCCTTCTGATTCTTCTAAATCAGTGTCTGACAGACTCAGGGGAGTCGACATGTTTCCTCTTACATAACCTCTTCTGAGGGAGCTCTCCAGTGGGATAATCTGGGGAAGTCTTGGAAGAGGGGGCACCTTCAATGGGAGCTACTTGGGCCTCTGGTTCCCTATGCTGTGGGGGTGGCAGGGGGGAAGAGGTTGCTTCCTGATGCTGGTGGGATACAGGTTCCAAAGGAATGGCTTTGGCAGAGGATAAAGCCTTCTCTATAGTGTCTAAAGCCTCCCCCGCTCCAAAGACCACCTCCGTTCAGAGGGGGCAGATCATCAAATCCTAGCAAGAGTGAACAGCTCCGAAGCAGAAGTGGGAGCCAAGCAGAGTCGAGCAGAGGCTCCTAGAGGGAGGGGGCGGTTTTGACGAGAACCCAGGGTGACTGTCCCCCTCGGAGTCGACACAAGAGTGTCAGTTCCCAGAACCCTCGGCTCCAGACTGAGCCATCAAGGATAGAGTAAATTGGCTCCGAGGAAACAGGCTGAATCCCTGGAGCCAAAGGGTCAAAGACAGAGGAACCTGATGTAATAGGCTCCATGAGCGAAGCAGTCCGAGGAGAAACAGTGATCGGTACGGGGGACAGCTCTGAGACCTTTGGGTCTGGAGGGGTCAATTTTCTAGCCAGAGCTGGATCTGAAAGCAACCTCTTCACCACCGTCTCAATGCCCTCATCTGAAAGGGTCCTGGAGGATCTGCTGGATTTCGAAGGAGACCTTCTTCTCTCCAAAACAGGAGATCTCAAAGTAGGAGATACAGTCTCGATGTTGGGCAAAATCTTTGGTACTGAAGACAGTCTCGGAACTGATGGAATGGACTGCACTGAAGATGAAGCAGAGTTGGAACCGGAACTCCTTGGTTCTGACACTTTAGACTTTTTGGTCAGCTCCGAAGTCAGGGGCTAGGATTTTCTCTGAAGATTTTGGAACTGCCTGACCAAGTTCAGGCTGTTCCTGGAAGGAACTGGTCATGAGACCCCTGTCAATAAGTTCTCTCTTCCTTTCGTTCAACACTCTTGTATTAAAAGCGTGACAGAAGGTGCAGGGTTCCTGTAAATGGGCTTCACCCAGACAATATACACAACTGGTGTGGTTGTCTGCAAGAGATTTTCTGCGTCCACCTGTCGCATTTTTTGAAGCCCGAAGGGTGATGATCCTTATGATACTTGTCTTTATCTTTAGACATTGTTAAACACTAAATTAAAGCGTAAAGAGAAGAAAAGCTTTTTTTTTTAATATAACAGTCACACACACAGGGAGGAAAGGCCCTCTAACTTAAATGGGCCGTACAGTCCTAAGGGGGGGAATAGAGGTTGAAAACTTTCAAAAACAGTCGCACAATACAGAAGAAACTATTAAGATATATATAGATAGAAAAAAGAGGTAGAAAGGGACTAAGTAAAACTAGTTTTACTTAGCCAATGAGCCAGTAAGACAACCTCGAAGCTTACGCAGCAAACGAGATCTGGGAAATTGCCGTGAGGCACCATGGGATAGAGGCTAGCCTCGAGCCAGTAAAACCTCTGAAGCTTTAGTATTAGCCGAGTCGGAGCCAAATATCAGCTTCGAACCCATCCAGCAAGAATTACGGTGAGATAGGACTACAAAACATCAATTATTTCCTTGTGCAAATGTAAGGCTTCAACATATATTTTATTTACATTTGTTTACCAATGAAGTCCGACTGGGCCAGAAGACCATTTTCTGAGGCGGCCCAGGTGAAAAGCTCCACAGAAATATAACAAAATACAGTAATTCGGTAGTACAATAGTTTACATATAGTTAGATGCAGAATACATATTATCTACTTAGTCTATCTGACAAAGTATTCAATACAGTTTTCTAGTAGATACAGGTTCCAAATGAAACACACAAGCATTTCAGCGAAGACCACTATGAGAAAAATAAAATTAGTAACACTGAGGAGAGGGAGAAATGTGCTGACAGTTATAGATATCTTGTCACTCAATAGCAGTTGTTTAAAATTGGTAGGTGTGATTTGGAGGGTGTGGGTTAGAGAGTTCCATAATTTGGTTATGCGATTTGAGAACAGGGCTTTACGGTGAGTGTTGTTAGGTTTTACTGTGAGAAAGTTTCTGTCTGAAAATCAGACTTTGTGGGCATGAGTAAGGAACGCCTTAACAGGTTTAAACTATTCCAGGCTCCACAAAGTCTGCTCTTCACTTTTTCCCTTAGAACTGTTCAAACTCTCAAAGTAATCACTCTATTCTCTTTCTAAAGCCCTGCACTTGCTCAGTTCTTATAAGGAAACACCAACTAACTAAAGCACTACACCCTCCTTGACTTCTCATAAGTATTAGACTCCTGATTGGTCCTTCCTGATCAAGTGAAAAATCAGTTTCCTTCCCTAATCTGATCAGTAAAAAAAACAGTTCCCTATACTAATCTGGTATGTCCAAGGGTCAGTTTCAAGGTTACTCTCCAATCCAGCTGGTGAATCTGGGAATTTTGAGGCAATATTACAATTGCCTTATGTACAAAGACAACCCTCTCCTCCTTCCAACAAACTCTAATGCATGTGAGAGATGCAGTTACACAGCCAAACTGGAGGCAGAGCTCTCTCAACCCAAGACTGGCACAGTCAGTCAGGAGGAAAAGGTAACCACCCACACCACAAATCCAGTCTCACACAGACCTACTGCATCTGCATACCCAACACACACACACAAAAACATACTCGGAGGCTCTAAATAAAAATCTGCCTAAACAGCAAAGACCTCCTAAGCAGATATCCAAGCAAAAGCCACCCCTCAACAATACCCACAAATCACATATCTCACAAAATCAGTGTGCCTCACAGTCACAGCCCATAAGGCCAAACAACACACCAAATACACTTGTTATAGGGGACTGTATTGTCCAGCACACTGACGTCCCACTCACCAGACTGAACAAGGAGAAGGTCACTGTAAGCTGCCTGTCGGGTGCCAGGATCTGCCACAACGCAAGCACTCAGGTCACTCCAAAGCAAGTACAAGTATGACTCCATCATTGTCCATGCTGGTGTGAATGACCTGAGACGTACCTCCCTGGGCTACATGAAAAGAGACAGAGGAGCTCTCTGACCATGTAGTCCAGGCTGGTATGTCCCTGACTGAGTAGCATCTTGCCCTCACCAAGAATGATGCCACAGTATAAAGACAAAATGATCAGTTTCAACAATTGGATAAAGTATTGGTGTCATTCAAAGGGGATCCAGTGTCTGTTAGCCTGGGATGACATGCTCGACAAGCCACGTTGCTTCGCTAGGGACTGATTGCACCTGTCACCCTTAGGTTTTTGTATACTGGCCAAGGCTCTTGCCACCCCCATAGTGCCTTTTTTAGGCAAGGCTCAAAGGACAAACCCACCTCCATAGACAACCCAAAGATAAAAAAACTAAAGGTAATGCTACTCAATGCCAGAAGTCTAAACCTCAAGATGCACGCACTCGAGACTCTCCTCAGTATGGAGAAAATCAATGTCTGTGCAGTAACAGAAACCTGGTTCAAGGCTCCTGAGAGCACCCCAGCACTACCTGGTTATAACTCATACCATGCATTTCGGCCCCAAAACTCGGACTGAAGCACAAAAGGAGGGGGAGTATCTATATTCATCAAAGATACCTACACCTCCAGATTAGTGGCACTGCACGAAGCATCAGAAACCATCTATGTGCAACTAACAGCGGGCAAAACTGCCTTTCAGTTAGTAGCCTGCTACAGAACACCCTCCCTATTACAGGAACCCCACTTGGCATTCCTGAGAACACTGGAGAATATGAAGGTCTCTCCAAACACTATGTTATTGGGTGACTTCAACTACCCAAACATTGACTGGGAAAACTACTCAAGCCCAAACACCCTCGCCCAATGGTTCCTTGAATTTATAAACTCTAACGCAATGGAACAACTGGTCACCACTCCCACAAGAGGGAACAACATATTGGACCTGGTCATCACAAACATGGGGACTCTATGTTCCACACCAGAGGTAAACCCCTCATTGGTAAGATCAGACCATAAACAAATTTCCCTGGACATCCATATCCGTCCCCACCCCAGCCAAGGAAATCACTGTAAAGAATTTCTCCAAAGCCAACTTTGCACTTCTCAAGACTGAGGTGGAATCCTTCAAAGCCCCTGGGCCAGAGGATAATACAGCCCAATCCGCAGAATCCTTTACAAATGCATTCTATGAGCACCTGCAGGAATGCATGGATTATGCTATCCCAAATAAAACCAAGACTCACTCTTCCAAAAACAGGAGACCAGTCTGGTGGACCCCGGCCATAAATAAGCTATACAACAGAAGGAGGAAGCTACTACATGACCGAGCAAAATCCCAAAAAGGGAAGGCATCTCTGATCAGTATTAGCAAGAAACTTCGATCTCTCATAAAATCATCAAAGGCCAGTTTCGAAAGAAAAATTGCCCTAGACACTAAAGATAATCACAAGGCCTTCTTTAGTTATGTCAGAAACATGGGCAGAAACTCCCAGATATTCTCTGAATTGTTGCATAACGGTACAAAATATACCGAACCTACAGACATAGCCAACATCCTGGCAGACAGATTCAGTGCAAACTTCTCTCCCCCTTCCCTCTCAAAGGAGCAAATGCCTATCCCAACTGAATGTAACCTCCCTGACATCACAGATGCACAGGTGAAAGCTGCCCTCTCCAAAGCAAAAAACACAGCATCTATGGGACCGGATGGTGTCCCAGGCTGTGTCTTACACGAGCTCCAAGAAGAACTGAACCCTCACATTAAGTCACTGTTCAAACTTAGCCTTACTACAGGATATGTACCCAAAGAATGGCGTACAGCTACAGTGGGTCCCACTCCACAAAGGTGGTGCCACAACGGACCCCGGAAACTATCGCCCCATAAGCCTGACTAGTCTGGTCTGTAAAGCTATGGAGCGTATTATCATGGAACTCATAAACAAAGATATTGGGAGCCTTCAGACACTGGACCCTACCCAATTCGGCTTTGTTAAGGGCAGATCTTGCCTCTTAAACCTAGTTGATTTCTTTGAAACAGTTACCAAAGCCATAGATGAGGGCAAGGTAGTCCACACAGCCTACCTGGACCTTGCAAAAGCCTTCGACACAATACCACACTCGGGCATCATAAATAAGCTTACCAGCTTAAATATCAACCCCTATATCACAAGAAGGGTTGCAAACTGGCTCAGAGATAGAACCCACATGGTCAGAATCGCAGGTGCCATGTCCGAATCCAAACCAGTTACAAGTGGCATCCCACAGGGCTTAGTTCTGGGACCTCTCTTGTTCGGTATATACTTCTCTGAGGTTCAGGCTAACACGGGGGATTATGGCTGACAAAGTTTGCAGATGATTGCAAACTGGGGGCCATAATCAAATCTCCAGCTGACACAAGCATCCTCCAAAAGGGTCTCACAGAGACGGATGCTTGGTGCCAGAACCACGGCCTCAAGATAAATGCTAAAAAGTGCAGTCATCCCCTTTGGGAAAAACAAAGTGCCCACAAATTACCACATAGGTGGTAATCCATTAAGTACGGAAGAAGTAATTAGAGATTTGGGGACCAACGTAAATAGTAATCTCACCTTTGATAATCACGTTGCCAAAGCGGTTAGAAAGACCTTCTATATGGCCCACCTTATCATGAAAGGGTTCGCATCTAGATCAAGAGAGGTCATTGTGCCCCTCTACTCGTCACTCATCAGGCCCATAATTGAATACAATGCCCCTTTTGGGATGTACCTTACCCGACACCTGCAGCAACTGGAGAGACCCCAAAAGTACCTCACCAAGAGGATCATGGGCTACAAACAGATGTCCTATGCAGCTCGACTAAAGAAACTCCAGCTCTATTCAGTTGCTTACCGCCTACTCAGAGGCGATCTATGCCTGACGTACAAAGCCATGTCAAACCTAAAATTAATGGACATGCTCCACCTCAAAAAATCCAAGTCCCTTAGAGCTACACGCTCCAGGGACCTAAACCTCAGCACAAAAATAAATAGGACATGCTGGAGGGACAGATTCATTTCCCAGAGGCTCCCCTCACTCTGGAATAGAATCCCAATTCATGTTAGACATAGCCCCTCGCTGACCCTCTTCAAGCGAAATTTGGACTCGTGGATGGGAAATCACAAATTCACCCCTGGGATCTCTCCTGTGTCCCTGCTAGACAGAGGCACATTAAACTAATCTTAAAAGGGTACCTTCTGTGACCTAATTTACAGAGGAACAGTAGGCTAATCTAATAGGGAGGTGGAAGCCAAATACACTCTGGCTAGGCTTATAAATGCCCTAGGGCAGATAGCCTAGTATCTACCTATGAACCTAAGTTACTTCAGGGATGGGGTAATTGCCAGGATGGAAAAGGATATTGTGTGTGACTTTAAGTTGGTACAGATGGAGAAGGTAAGGTAGCTCGGGCCAATTTAATCTACGTAGAGCAATACAATGATGGGTTTGGTGGGGAAGGTTGGCCGCGAAGCGGGCTATTTTGTTGTAGCAGGTTTTCAATTTGGTTAGGTCTGACTAAGTTGGTAAGGAGGGGGGAAAGCATTAGAAGTGTAGAGAGGAGGAAGGTTCTGGATATGGCTAGTCTTGTACTGTCAGTAAGGAATGGCTTGCTTCTGTACAGTGAGAAAAGTTTGACGTGAACTTTCTTAATTGTGATGGCTATGTGTCGGTCACATCTGAGTTTGCTGTTGACTGTCATGTCAATCAGCTTTGTATGCTCAGCTGGCTGGATGACTGTGTTCTTTGCTGAGAGAATGGTGAAAGCAGGGGTGGTCAGTGATTGTTTGCTACTAGTAAATAGAATTAACTGTGTTTTTTTGGGGTTGAGGATTAGTTATGATTTACTTAGATATGTTTCTGTATTATTAAAAGCTTAATGGACTACTATTTGAAGGTCTAGTAAGGTATCTGCTGAGCAGATTAAAGCTGAATCGTCCGCATAGTGAACTACTTTAGTGTGTGTTGTGGATGAGGCTAGATCATTAGAGAAGATGGTGAAAAGAAGGGCCCTAGTATGGATACGACTCCGACAGACAAGCAGAAGTAGTGATAGTTTGGATTTCCATCGTACTGCTTGTTGTCTGTCAGAAAGATAGCTTAGGAACCAGGAGAGGGAGGTCTTTGATAGGTTTAGTGAGGCAAGACTATTAAGGAGTTTCTGATGGGAGAAGGTGTCGAGCACTTTTAACATGTCTAGGAAGACTGATGCTACTTGCTGGTTTGAATTTCTAGGTTGATGGTGTTAGTGAAATTAATTGGGCTGTGGTGGTGCTGTGTTTCAGTCTGAAACTATGCTGGAAGGGAGAGGTAAGGTTGTGAGATAGCAGGTGTGAAGATAGGTGAAGGTTGCCAGCCTAGCCAGACAGCATTTTGTAGATAATTCTGTCATTTGTAATAAGCCACAAGCTTTTCTCTTAAATTGAAAAAAATGGTGTTAAATGTGGAGCTGCAAAAATGTAACAGTGCACTCTGCTGTAGGAAAGCTGATAAGTCAAGCATTGTGTAATTGTTTGATGTCAAAACTCCGAGCCGAGATGTCTAAATGAAGGAATTCTTCCTATTGTTCTGAGGCCAGAGGTAATGGCTAGAATTTACATGTATAATTTCTTTTATTGCTCTGGCTTCCTGACCAGCTGCAAAATCAAAAGGACTATTAACCTTTGAGTTTCTGTTAGCCTGGGAAAACAGAAAATTAAGAATGATGTAATGTGAAGCAGCACTGTGTTATCAATTTAGAGAGAGAATCAGAGAGCATTTTGCATTTGCTTGAGAACATTCAACTCACCAGCACTGCCTATGCTCTAATATGTAAGTTTATTTTAGAACTGTGTTTTTTCTTAGATATAGCTAGGAAATAGGAAGCATCGATTTTTTTTCTGTATTGTCAAAATTTTTCTACTGTATTATTTTAAGTATTTCTCTGTAATCTCTGAACTCTTGACTAGCACTATGTAGCAAGAAGTACTGTCTTGTGTTTTTTTTATTAAATATTTTTAAACCTTTCAACTGTGGCTGTTTTGTGCAGAGATAATTTAAGCTCTAGAGTACATTGCATGTATATAGTGATACTGTCCAAACCACTCAAAATAAGCCTTGACTGTTCAGTTGCACTTACCATTTGGATAATATTGCACAGTAGAATTGGACACCCTTTGATAAGGGCCTTTTGATTAGCTGATAAATATTAGTGGGTGGTGGAAGTGATATATACATTGTATATAGCTGCACCTTTAGGCTTGATAAGAGAAGCTGTAACATATTTGTAAATATTTCTGAATATAAACTGTATTCTTCATAGGCTTGAAATGTGAGACATTAACTTGTATGTTAATACAATATGTTTGTGCATATACTGTAACTTGCTTGTCTTTATCTGTTTATAAGTTTGGAGCTTTTCTCCCTGGGCCTCTGTTGAAAATGGACATGTATCCAGTCGGACTATCCTGGTCAACAAATGCAAAATAAATAAATACATTTCTACCATATAATCTGGGTAAAAGGGGCACAGCTGGAGAACCTGTGCAAGCCTTCCCCAGGAGTGTCTGTGTGGTTGTATATAACTCTTACCTCAAAGTGTGTGTGTGTGTGTGTGTGTGTGTGTGTGTGTGTGTGTGTGTGTGTGTGTGTGTGTGTGTGTGTCAGCTACTTGGGCAGGGACATGAAGCACTGGTTGGACAGAAAGGGTGCTGGAGGTTTTAGCTTGCCCACTAGGCTGAGATCTGGACCCTACAGCTGTGCCAGTGGGGAGTCTTATTGGGGATCTGGAGGGAAAGTGAGAAACCAGCCCAGGACTGACTGTGATCTCTGTGTGCTCTTAAAAGAAATTATACTTTACTGTGTATTTGTTATCCTCCCCTATGTGCACACCCCACACTGGTGTTAGTGGAGAAGATTGAGGCTCCTTGATTGCTGGGCTAGTGCACGGGCATCACACATCAATATTTGGCAGTGGTGGGATATCCACACAGCATATTAACTGGTTGTCAAATACTAATTGTCTTGTAGTGGTGTGGGTAGTGTGAATTCCTGTAGCTTGTGTACAGTGATCACTGAAGGTGTTTTGTAGTCTAAATCAGCCATGTAGTGAATACTCAAGACTTCAGATCACAATTGTTTTATTTCTTTTGTTAGCTTAGTCAGGGACAGCAGGCAAGCATGTCAGCAGAGGTGTATGGAAAGTTAACAAGGAGCCAGTTCACTGAGATGTGGTAGGGTAAAGAACTGGTGCAGGGAAACCTGACTAAGGTAGACATGACTGCAGCTTTGGTCACAGCTGCAGCAGAAAACAGCAACCAGAAGGACGATCAGACTGGCTGTGGAGATGTACAACACTTAGGGAATGAACAGCTCAACCTTTGTGCAGAGGACTTAAAAATCCATCTGGAGCTAAAAAGACTTGAATTGGAGGCCAGGCATTTGGAAATGGAAGCTGTGGAAAAGGAGTGGCAGGGGCAGCATGAAAAGGAGATGTTGACTCTACCAGTTATTGAGGTAATGTGGAAGGGAGTTACTGGACCCCAGAAGCACAAAAGGTCAGTACATTTCTTCCACAGTTTACAGAGGGGGATAATTTTGATAGTTTCATTCATATGTTTGAGAGGGTAGATAAACAGTATGATGTTGACCAAAGGCTCTGGGTACGGTTCCTGACCCCCTTACTCCATTGTAAAGCTGTAGCTGTGTTGTCTAAAATTTCTGATCATGAATGTTTTGATTATACTTCTGTTACAAACTGTTTGTTAGAATTTTTTAAGCGAACACCTGAAATGTATAGGAAAATGTTTTGTGAGTGTAGATGTAAGGCAGATGAAAGTGTGTGTGAATATGTTTCTGAACTGAGCACTTAATTTCATAGGTGGGTGAGTGGATGTCAGGTCACCACTTTTGAAGTGCTGGCAGACCTTTTGGTGAGGGAACAAGCCCTTACCACTTTGCCTGAGGACATGAGGATCTGGTTAGCTGATAGACAATGTGCTATTTCAGATGTGTTGGGGAAGAAGGGAGACATATACCTAGCAAGCAGGGCATCCCTGCACAGGAAAGGGACCCCCAGTACTGCTCATGGCTCTAAAGGAACCCATGGTGGGCAGCCCAGATTGCCCCAATATAATCTTCCAGTAGCAGGGGAAAACACTAGTCCCACTACATGTCCAGGACTTAGGGATATATGTTTTGAATGCAGCTATTGGGGCCATGTGGCATACAGATGTCCATGGAGGCAAGGTGGGGGACAAAAGTTGAGACAACCAGTAAGTGGGAAAGACAATGTCAATAGTAGCTTTCTTGAGACAACAGGGGTACTGAACTAACATCCTGCAGATGTCTTGATAGAGAAGGATTTTGATGAGGCAGTACCATGTTTTTATACAGTTACACGCTGTCAGGCTTTGAGACAAGCAAGTGGGTCTGGTAGCCTGGGGGTGAACCAGACAGACTGTATACTTGCAGCCAGGACTGGTGAGGTGGTTACTTCAGGGAGGAGGCTACACTTTAGCAGTGAGACTGAAGGTAAGTCACAGCTGCTTGTGGGTAGCGATGTTCCCTTGGAAAGAGTGACTGCAAAGGTAGAGGTGAATAGTAGTACCCAGGCTGACAGTGAGGCACCACTGTCAGAGGATGCCAGACTTCCTGTGGAAGGGGAGCTGGGAAAGGTTACAAAGAATTGAGACAGGCTCACCTCTCATACCCTACACTGCAAGGCCTGCGGCAGGTAGCTAGTGAGGCACCTGATTCTCAAGGGAAGGGGGAATCTGTATACTGGGACAAAGGGTTACTGTATAGAAAGTGGACCTCTGACGGAAGGCTAGAAGGTGAGAGGGTACAGGAGTTGGTAGTGCCTACAGCCTACCATCTGGCGCTTCTAGCCATAGCCCATGATATTCCCTTTGCAGGTCATATGCATATTAAAACTTCAAAAGAGACCACAGCTCTCTCTCTTCTGAGTCAGGCAGAAATTAGAACTGATCAATTGAGGACTCATTCATAAGATAGAAGGGGTCACTTAAGGTTATTCATTTAACTGAGGGGTGGAGCTAGGAACTAAACCTTCTATTTAAGGGGTAAAATAAAACATTTCTGAGCTTTACCAGAAAGGCTCATCCAGACTCTGCTACACTTTGCTGTGAAGGAAAGGTTAGTTTGCTTTTATTTTTTGTATTTTGTATATTTTAAATACTGTAGTTTGTTTTCTTTACCTTGTGTTTTACCTGCATTCTGCTTTAACAGCATATAAAAACTTCAAAAGAGACCACAGCTCTCTTCTGAGTCAGGCAGAATTTTATTTTTTTCCCGCACTCCCACCCAGTCATAGTTGTCTTGTTAAATACCACTGTCTTTCTAGTTGCCTGCCTCTTATGTTAATCTGACCATATATTTCATTTCCTCTCTACTTTCAGTGGCTTGTGCGAGTAATCACTAAATCAAAAACCCCTCCCCTTCAACTATTTAAATTTATTGGCCATCCTACTGTATTCCATAGTACCAGAATACAAAAGTGACCACCCCTTTCAACCCATCTTGCTGTTTTAAAAATAGTAACTCTCCACTAAACCTTAACTTTTTAAACAGGTAAAACTTAAGTTACCTACTTTCACGTCTACCTTCTCTAGTGCACACCGCAGTGTGCATTTTTTTTCATCTTACTTTTAAGCATCCCTTTGACTAGCACTTTCTCTAATACCTGCTGGAAAGCACTAGGAAGCCTTAAACTGATACAAGCACTCAACTCTCCTTGTTAATAAGGAGAAATTAATAGTAGGCACTAAACAGCCCATAATTGCAAAGTACCTTGCTAAGGTAAGAGAAAACAGTTCCTGTACTTTACAAAAAAAAAAAAAATCATCAAACCAGGCATGTCCAAGGGTCAGCTTCCGGTGATTTCTCCTGTCCACCTGGTGAATCTGGGCATACTGGGGCAATGCAGCAATTGCCTCATGTACACAGACAACCCTCTCCCCCTGCCACCCAACATTACAACCTGTGAGAGATGCACTTACATAGCCAAAATGGAAGCAAAGCTCTCTCCACCCAAGATTGTGCTAGACAGTCAAGAGGAGAAGGCTAATACCCACACTACACCTCAAGCAACACATAGCCCTTCTAAACCCACACCACCAACACCCACATATAGCAACACTAAATCCAGATATGCAGAGGCCCTTAAATGTAACCTGCCCAAGCAACAAGGACCTCTGAAGCTGAAACGCAAACAAACACCATTCACAACCAAAGTGTCACATAGTTCAAAACACCTGTGTGCCACCCAGCAACAGCCCCTAAGGCAAGACAATGTACCTAACACTTTAGTCATAGGTGACTCTACAGTCCGGCACATTGATGTCCCTCTCACCAGGTTGAACAAGGAGAAAATTACAGTCAGCTGCCTGTCAGGTGCCAGGATCCGCCACATAACGCATGCACTCAAGTCACTCCACAACAAGTACAAATATGACTCTGTCATTGTCCATGTTGGAGTGAATGACTTGAGACGTACCTCACTGGACTACATGGAAAGAGACATGGAAGAGCTCTTGGATCATGTGGCCCAGGCAGGTATGACCCTAGCCCTGAGTAGCATTCCTGCCTTTGCCCAGAATGATACCACAATATAAGGACAAAATGATTGACTTCAACAATTGGCTAAGCTTTTGGTGTCATTCAAAGGGGATCCAATATCTGTCTCCCTGGGACAACATGATTGACAGACCACGATGCTTTTCCAGAGATGGTCTGCACCTGTCGCCTCTGGGATTCAGGTTACTGGCTAAGGCTCTTGCCACCCCTATAGTGCCTTTTTTAGGCAAAGTTCAAAGAACAAAACCACCACCATAACAGGTACAAGCATGCAAAATCTGAAGGCAATGCTATTAAATGCTAGAAGTCTAAACCTCAAAATGCACTCCTAAAAATGGAGAACATCGATATCTGTGCAGTAACTGAGACCTGGTTCAAGGTTCCAGAGAGCACCCCTGCAATACCAGGCTACTACTCTTACCACACTTTTTGGCCACCAAAGCAGGACCGAAACACTAAAGGTGGAGGAGTGTCAATATTCACCAAGGATATTCACACCACCAGGCTAGTTGCCCAACACAATGCATCTGAAATTCTCCAGGTGCAACACTAGGTAAGACTGCAATCCAAACTGTAGCTTGCTACAGATCCCCCACCATACCCCAAGATTCTCACTACACCTTTCTAAACATACTGGAAAATATTAAGATAGAACCAAACACCCTAATACTGGGTGATTTTAACTACCCTGCCATTAACTGGGAAAGCTACTCATGTACCAACACCTTTGCCCAACGGTTCTTGGAATTCATAAATTCCAACGCCCTGGATCAACTAATCCTAGTCCCACACCAGGGGCTCCAATATCCTAGACCTGGTCATTACCAACATGGGAAATTGATGCTCCACATCTATGGTCACCCCCTCGTTAGTCACGTCTGACCATAAGCTAATCACCCTTAACATCCACATCCCACCCCCACCCCCCAGTAAGGAAATCTCCATAAAAAACTTCTCCAAAGCCAACTTCATGCTACTCAAGTCAGAAGTGACAAACTTCATGACACCCATGCAGATGGGAGCTGAAAGTTCAACTGCTGAATCCTACAATAAGGCACTGTACGAGCACATCCACTCATGCATAAATCATGCCATCCCAAATAAAACCAAGATCCTCTCATCCAAAAAAAAGAAGCCAAGCTGGTGGTCCCCTGCCATAAACAAACTTTACAACAAAAGGAAGAAACTGTTGCAGAAAAGAGGAAAATCCCAGGATGCAAAAAACTTCCTTACCAGCCTCAGTAAGAAACTGAGATCCCTCATAAAATCCTCCAAAGCTAGTTACGAAAATAAAATTGCCAAAGATTCCAAAGACAACAACAAGGCATTCTATAACTATGTCAAGAATCTAAATGGCAATGCTCAGATCTGCTCTGAGCTAAAACAGAATGGCATTAACTATACTGATCCCAAAGATATTGCCAATATCCTGGCAGATCGATTCAGTGCCAACTTCACCCCCCCCTCACCCCCTAAATGGCCCATCTCAATACCGGAAGATTGCCAAATTCCGGTAATAATGGCCACACAGGTAAAAAAACGCACTCTCCAAAGCTAAGAATACAGCATCCATTGGACCAGATGACATCCCGGGCTGTGTACTACATGAACTACAATATGAACTGGCACCTCACCTAAGTGTCATGTTTAATCATAGCCTCACCTCAGGTTTCGTGCCCACTGAGTGGTGCACAGCTACAGTTATCCCACTCCACAAGGGGGGATCCACCTTGGATCCTGGAAACTACCGTCCCATCAGTCTGACAAGCCTTATCTGCAAGGCCATGGAGCGTATTATCATGGAACTTATAAACAAAGACATTGGCAACCTTCAAATACTGGACCCCACCCAGTTTGGGTTCGTGAAGGGCCGATCTTCTCTCCTGAACTTGATTGACTTCTTCGAATCAATCTCCAGAGCGATGGACAAGGGTAAGGTGGTCCACACAGCCTATCTAGACCTTGCCAAGGCCTTTGACACCATCCCCCACTCTGGAATCCTAGATAAACTTACTAAGTTGGGCATTAATCCCTACGTCACCCAATGGGTTGCTAACTGGCTTACAGATAGAACCCACACTGTAAAAGTAGCCGACTCCAAATCCAGCTACAGACAAGTGACAAGTGGAGTACCTCAGGGTTCAGTCCTGGGACCGCTCTTGTTTGGCATCTACTTCTCTGAAGTACAGGTCAACACTAAGGGACTCTGGATAACAAAGTTTGCAGATGACTGCAAACTGGGAGCCATTATTGAATCCCCAAATGATGTGGATACTCTACAAAAGGGCCTTACAGAAACAGATGCTTGGTGCCAGAGCCATGGGCTCAAGCTCAATGCCAAGAAATGTATAGTTATCCCCTTTGGGAAAAAACATGTATCCGTGAATTACCATATAGGTGGCAGTACACTAAACACCGAAAGTTTGAGAAGAGACTTAGGGACACAGGTGGACAGTGGTCTCACTTTCGATAACCATATCGCCACAACAGTCAGGAAATCCTTCTATGTGGCACACCTCATCACTAAGGGCTTTTCATCCAGAAAAAAGGAGGTCATTGTCCCACTGTACTCATCCCTCATTAGACCCATTATAGAATACAATGCCCCATTTGGTATGTACCTCTCAAGACATCTGCAACAACTGGAAAGGCCACAAAAATACCTCACTAAAAGAATCACAGGCCTAAAGCAGATGCCCTATGCTGACCACCTTAAAAAAACTCCAGCTATACTCTGTCGCATATCATCTACTCAGAGGTGATCTTTGCTTAACATACAAGGCCATGTCAAACCCAGAGCTGTTGGACATGCTACACTTAAAGAAATCCCAATCCCTCAGAGCCACATGCTCCAGGGATCTAAACCTTGTCATCACAATAAACAAAACATGCTAGAGGGATAGGTTCCTGACCCAGAGACTCCCCAGACTCTGGAATAGATTGCCCATACATGTCAAGCAGAGTGCCTCTTTGGTCCTCTTCAAAAGGAACCTTGATGATTGGATGGGAGAAGGGAAATTCACCCCGGGGATCACGTCAGTCGCCCTGCTAGACAGGGGTCCAGGGAAGTAAATAGTGTGGGAAGAAATAGCCAGGGAATTGTTATGGCTAGGCTTGTATAGACTCTAGGGCTGATAGCCTAGTACCAACCTATGAACCTATAAAATGGCTTGGGGACCACCAGACTGGCTTTCTTTTTTTGGAGGAGAGCATCTTGGTTCTATTGGGTATGCATGGATCTCGCCATACCCAATAGAACCAAGACGCTCACCTCCAAAAAAGGAAGCCAATCTGGTGGTCTCCTGCCATAAACAAACTCTAAACAGGAGGAGGAAACTGATGAGAAATAAGGTGACATCCCAAGACTGGAAAAACTCCCTTATCCTTAGCAAAAAGTTGAGATCCTTCATCAAATCCTCTAAAGCTAGCTATGAAAACAGAATTGCAGCAGATAGTAAAGACAATCACAAGGTCTTCTATAGTTATGTAAAGAATCTCCATGGCAGTACCCAGATTTGCTCAGAGCTGTTGCACAATGGCATCTCCTATACTGAGCCAACAGATATTGCCAATATACTGAGCAACAGATTCAGTGCCAACTTTACCCCTCCCTCTCCCACCAAATGACAAATCACAATACTAGTAGATTGCTAGCCACCCAGTATTACTGCTGCACAGGTTAAAACAGCACTGTCCAAGGCCAAGAATGCAGCTTCTATTGGACCTGACAATATCCTTGGCTGTGTTCTACATGAACTACAGAGTGAACTGGCACCTCACCCATGTGCCCTGTTCAATCACAGCCTCACCTCAGGCTTTGTCCCTACCAAATGGTGCACTGCTACAGTCATCCATCTCCACAAAGGAGGAGCGACTACAGACCCTGGGAGCTATCACCCCCATAGCCTGATACGTCTGATATGCAAAGCTATGGAATGCATCATCCTGGACATAATAAAAAAAGATATAGGGAACCTCCAAACTCTGGACCCCACACAATTTGGTTTTGTGAAGGGTAGATCATGCCTGCTCAACCTGGTCAACTTCTTTGAGTCGGTCACCAGAGCTGTGGATGAAGGCAATGTGGTTAATACAGCCTACTTTGATCTGGCCAAGGCCTTTGATACCATTCCCCACTTAGGAATCATAGAAAAACTCACTAAGCTAGGCATCAACCTCCTATCACTAGGTGGGTTACAAACTGGCTCACAGATAGAACCCACAGTGTGAAAGTAGCCGACTCCAAGTCAGACCGTCAACCAGTCATGAATGGAGTCCCACAGGGTTTGGTCCTGGGTCCTCTTCCTGTTTGGTATCTACTTTTCTGAAGTTCAGGCCAAAACGAAGGGACTCTCGCTGACAAAGTTCGTAGACAATTGCAAGTTGGGAGCCATAATTAACTCCCAAGTGATGTTGATATTCTACAGAAAGGCCTCACTGAGACCAGTGACTGGTGTCAGAATCATGGCCTCAAGCTCAATGCCAAACAATGTGTAGTCATCCCCTTTGGGAAAAACCCGGTTCCCATGAATTACCACATTGATGGTAGTCCACTGAACACAGAAGGCATCATAAGATATCTAGGAACACAGGTTGACAGCAACCTCTCTTTTGACCACCACATTGCCACTGTGGTCAGAAAGTACTTATATGTGGCACATCTCATTACGAAGGGTTTTGCATCCAGGAAGAAAGAGGTCATGGTCTCCCTCTACTCCTCCCATATTAGGCCAGTCATGGAGTACAATGCCCATGTGGCATGTACCTCACTAGACACCTACAACTGGAGAGGCCGCAAAAATACCTCACAAAGAGGGTCTTAGGCCTTAAACACCTGTCCTATATGGACAAACAAAAAACTCAAACTATTCTCTGCCTCATATTGCCTACTTAGAGGCGATCTCTGCTTGACTTACAAAGCCATGTCTGACTCAGCTCCGTTAGAAATGCTTCATATAAAGACATCCCAACCCCTCCACAATACATGCTCCAGAGACCTCAACCTCATTACCACAATCAACAGAACAAGCTGGAGGGGCAGGTTTATAACCCAGAGACTGCCCATGCTATGGAATAGACTTACCATACATGTCAAGTGGGGCACCTCAATGGCCCACTTCAACAGAAATCTTGATGAGTGGATGGGAAATAGAAAATTCACCCTGGGGATCACTCCAGTGGCTCTGCTTGACAGAGGCACTGGGAACCAAGGTCAGGTGGCATGATGCCAGGGTAATCCTATGGGCTAGGCTTGTAAAGGCTCCAGGGCCATTAGCCTAGTACACACCTATGAAACTAAAATGTACAAAGAGACGTATTATGCAGAACTTCTATTGGCCTAGAATTTCCAGAGATGTAATAGGGTACTTGCAGGACCAGTGCCAAAAGGTAGGCAAGACAGGAAACAAAGTGAGAGTTCCTTTGATGCCTGTGCCTGTGATTGAGGAGCCATTTCAGGGGGTAGCTATGTATATTGCGGGGCCTCTGAGTACCCCAAATTCCACTGGGAAAAAGTATATCCTAGTGGTAGTAGATTATGCTACAAGATACCCTGAGGCAGTGGCTTTGTCCTCCATTGAGACAGAAAAGGTGGGAAATGCTTTGTTAGAGATTTTCCGCAGGGTAGGTTTCCCAAAAGAAATACTAACTGACAGAGGTGCCAATTTCATGTCAGACCTGCTGGCTTGTCTCTGGACGTACTGTAGAGTGAAGCACCTGAAGTCCACCCCCTACCACCCGCAGACTAATGCTCTTGTTGAGAGGTTAAACTCTACAATCAAGTCCATGCCATGGGCATTTACAGACCAGTTTAAGAGGGAGTGTGACAAATATTTGCCCCATCTGTTTGCTTACAGAGAGGATCCCCAGGAATCCACAGTTTTTTTTCACCCTTTGAGTTGTATGAGGATAGGTTGAGGGGACCTCTAGATTTAATTTGAAATGAGTAGGAAGGTGAGTGTGAATCTCACAAGGAGTCTGTTGTGGCATATGTCCTAAACTGCAGGACAAGGCTCGGGGAACTCGTGGGCTTGGCCGAGGAGAACCTGACAGAAACCCAACAGAAAAAGGCATGGTATGACAGGAATGCTAGAGTTAGAGAGTATGCTGTAGGGTAGCAGGTAATGGTTCTCATTCCTGTCAGACATAAGCTGCAAGCAGCTTGGGAGGGACCCTACAAGGTGGTAAGGGAAGGTAAGTGACGTTGACTACATGTTAGAATTGCTAGGCAGGAGCAGAAATAGTACCATGTTAACATGATGAAACATTACCATGATATGGAGACCCTTGTGCTGAGTATTTGCAGTGGGTTGCAGGAAGAGTCTGGGGGAGATCTGGTGACTGATCTCAGTGAGGCTTGAACTGACACCTCAATGGAAGGTGTTGGTAGCAATATCCCAGCAGCAGTCTCCTACCCAGGTTTGAGAAATCCAAGCAGTATTACAGGAGTTTGGGGAGATGTGCACTGGGAAACCAGGGTGCACATACCTGGTGCAGCACCAGATGGATACAGGACCCCAAAGGCCTATTAGGCAGGCCCCTTATAGGGTGCCTGAGTCAGATATACTCTGAGGGAGGAGATACAGGAGATGTTGGAAGTAGGGATAATTCAAGAGTCCAGCAGTCTCTGGGTCTCCCCAGTAGTGCTGGTGTCAAAGAAGGATGGCAGCACCAGGTTCTGTGTGGACTACAGGAAATTAGTCACATAGAGTCAGATGCTTACCCTATGCCTAAGACAAATGAGGCCCTAAACCAGCTGGGTGGGGCTAAGTATCTTACAACCATTGATCTTACCAACGGTTACTGGCAGGTGCACTTGACTCCCAGTGCTAGAGAGGTCAGCATTTGTGACTCCTTTTGGCTTGTATGAGTTCACAAAGATGCCCTTTAGGATGAAAAATGCCCCATCAACTTTCCAGAGGCTGGTAGATCATATCCTAGCAGGAGTAGGAGAATTTGCACTTGCTTACCTAGATGATATTGCCATCTACAGCCATTCCTGGCAAGAGCACCTTCAACATGTCAGGGAGGTGCTGGGCAGACTACAGAGGGCAGGGGTTGACTATTAAGCCCAGCAAATGTCAGGTCGGTATGGCAGAGGTCTCCTATCTGGGACAGAGTGTGGAGTGGTAAGATAAGGCCAGAACCTGTCAAAGTAGAAGCCATTCTGGCATGGCTTGCACCTGCTACCAAAAGGAGGTGAGGGCAGTCTTAGGGACAGCAGGATACTACAGAAAGTTTGTCCCCAGGTATACTACCATAGCTGCTCCCCTCACAGACCTGACAAGGAAAAACAGGCCAGCTAAGGTAGTGTGGACCCCAGCATGTGAGCAGGCATTTCAGAGACTTAAAAAAGCTTAAAGAAGCTTTGGGAGGACCCCCTGTGTTAGCGAGTCAAGATTACAGCAAAGAATTTGCTGTGCAGGTGGATTCTTTGAACCATGGTGTGGGGGCTGTACTTAGCCAGATTTCTTCAGAAGGAGAAGAGCACCCAGTGGTTTATCTCTGTCGTAGGCTCCAACCAGGGAGGAATGCTATGCAGCTGTAGAAAAGGAATGTCTAGCCACAGTGTGGGCACCACAGGAACTTCAACCTTATCTGTATGGAAGAAAATTCACTGTGACAGAGCACAGTCCCCCTAACATGGTTACACAGAGCCAGCCAGCAAAATGCCAAGTTGCTAAGATGGAGCATAAGGTTGCAAACATATATCTCAGTGCAGTACAACAGTGGGATTAGCAATGCCAATGCAAATGGGCTCTCAAGACAGGGAATGGGGTAAGATATACTCAGATAGACCTAATCCTCTCAAGCAACGTTTCTCAAGGGTCACTTGAAAAACTAGCTTGAGTTCTCCATGGGGGAAGAAATGTGAAGATAGGTGAAGGCTGCCAGATAGAATTTTGTAGATAATTCTGTGATTTGTAAACATTAATATAAGCCACATGCTTGTTCTCTTAAATGGGAAAAAATGGTGTTAAATGTGGAACAGCAAAAATGTAACAGTGCACTCTGCTGTATGAAAGCTGATAAGTCAAGCATTGTGTAATTGTTTGATGTCAAAACTCGGAGCAGAGATGTCTAAATGAAGGAATTCTTCCTACTGTTTTGAGGCCAGATTTAATGGCTAGAATTTACATATATAATTCCTTTTATTGCTCTGGCTTCCTGACCAGCTACAAGATCAAAGGGGCTATTAACCTATGAGTTTCTGTTAGCCTGGAAAAACAGAAAATTATTAATGATGTAATGTGAAGCAGCACTGTTTTATCAATTTAGAGAGAATCAGAGAGCATTTTGCATTTGTTTTGAGAACATCCAACTCACCAGCACTGCCTATGCTCCATATGTAAGTTTATTTTAGAACTGTGTTTTCTCTTAGATAAAGCTAGAAAATAGGAAGATTAGATTAGGGTTTTTTCTGTACTGATGTCAGAACTTTTCTACTGTATTATTTTAAGTATTTCTCTGTGATCTCTGAATTCTTGTCTAGCGCTGTGTAGTAAGTATTGTATTTTTATTTATTATTAAATATTTTTAAACCTTTCAACTGTGGCTGCTTTGTGCTGAGATAATTTAAGCTCTAGAGTATATTGCATGTATATAGTGGTACTGTCCAAGCCACTCCAAGTAAGCCTTGACTGTTCAGTTGCACTTACCATTTGGATAATAATATTGCACAGTAGAACTGGACAATAATATTGCACAGTAGAATTGGACACCATTTGATAATGGCCTTTTGAGAAGCTGATAAATTAGTGAGTGGTGGCAGTGATTTCTACTGTATAATCTGGGTAAAAGGGGCACAGGTGGAGAACCTGTCATCGTATACAACTCATCTCAAAATGTGTGTCAGCTACTTGGGGAGGGACGCGAAGCACTGTTTGGACAGAGGGTGCTGGAGGTTTTAGCTTGCCCACTAGGCTGAGATCTGGACTCTATGCCTGTGCCAGTAGGGAGTCTTATTGGGGATCTGGAGGGAAAGGGTGAAACCAGCCCTAGACTGACTGTGATCTCTGTGTGCTTTTAAGGGAAATTGTACTTTACTGTGTGTATATTTGTAATCCTCCCCTATGTGGACACCGATCACTGGTTTTAGTGGTTAGGATTGAGGCTCCTTGATTGCTGGGCCAGTGCACAGGCATCACAGCAGGTATTGTAATAAGTGAGCATGTATACATTTTTCTAGAATTTTGAGAGGGGAAAATGATGGCTGTGGGTCTGTAATTGTTCAATTCTGTTGATGTTCCTCCTTTTTGTAGAAGGGTGATGTAGGAAATTTTCCATAATTTTGGGACATGTTGTTCTGCTACAGACCTATTTAGCAGAATGGAGATAGGAAGAGCTATGGCATTAGCTGAAAGTTTGAGTATTCATTGGGGAGTTGGTCAGCTGCTAAAGAAGAGGGCTTCAGTTTTTTCAGCATTGTTCTTATGGTGCTATTTGGGACAGGTTTGAGGTGAAAAGAGTTATTGTTAGTTTCCACATTAAGTGGAAGTGATGGTGGTGTGGAATTGTTTCCTGTAACTAAGGAGAAGATGGTGTTGATTTGTGAGGCAATACTCACACTTTGGTTATTGGTTCTGCGGTTGTGGCTTTACCTGGGTGGAGGAGCAAGTTAATTGCCTACCAGAACTTCTTGGGATTGTTTTGATATTTGTTTTGCATAGATGTAAAATATGTTTTTTGTCTAGTTTGAGGAGTTTTTTTTTTGTTGGATTGTGGAGCTGCTGGTATGCTAACAGTTTTATTGCCTATTTTTTTTTTCTGGTATTGAAACTGTGTTTTGTCCCTTAGTTTTGAAGTCTAATGGTTTCTTTTGATATCCAGGTCAATCTCTTATTTTTAACATAACATGTAAGAGTTGGTGCTAAGCTATTTAGAATAGCTAGAAATGTGTGTATGTTACAGCCTGGTTGAGTTGGAGATGGAGTGTTGTCCAGTTTACATATACTGAGCATGTCTAAGAATGCTTCGTTGGAGAAGTTTTTGGTATTTCTTATGACTTTGTAAACTATAGTTCTGGGGGGGTTGAGCTGATGGCTTAAGTAGGTAGGTCTACGGTCACTTAAATTATTTGGAAGGCATCCAAAGAGATAGTTGTGGGTGGTACTGTTAAAAAGTGACCAGTCTAAGATTTCCTTTTGCTATGTTTATCTATTTGAGTGGGAAACTGGATTGTTTGGGAGAAACCATATAGATTTATTAAGGTGGAGGGGTTATCCCCAGTACAAGTGTTCCATTCTAAGTTGAGGTCACCTGTGATAATGGTATTGTGAGTGTAGGTCGAGGCTGTCCAGGCTATGAGTTCCTTAAAGGCAGTGGGAGTATGGTTGGGAGGTACGTAGGTGGCTGAGCCGTGTTACTAGGACTTCAACATTATCATAAGGGTATTTGATGGCTAGGTAGTCTATGCTTAGGTTATCTTTGTAGAAGATTGCAACCCTGCCTCCCTTCTTCCTGATGCTGTCTAACCTATGTATGCAATAATCCAGGATCATTATGGAATTAACATCCAAGGATATAGGCAACCTATAGAATCTTGATCCAAGCTAGTTTGTAGCAATCACGGCCAGATCACACCTGCTAAACCTAGTTGACTTCTTTGATGCAATAGATGTGTGCAAAGCAGTGCACGCCACCTATCTAGACCTAGATAAAGCATTCAACACCATCCCACATTCCTGCCTCATACATGAACTCTTCCAGCTAAATGTCAATCCTTATGTAACTCTCTGGATAGCAACTGGCTCATAAATAGGAGAGTTCTTCTACCTCCTCTAAAAGACCTGTCTCTAGTGATGTACCCAATCATTCAGTACTTGGGCCACTTCTCTTTGGCATTTACTTCTTGGAGGTCAAAGTTAATGTCAAGGGTTTATGGCTGACCAAATCTGCACATGTTGCAATTATAAACTCTGCAGAGGACACCAAGATTCCTGAGGGGGTCAGACCGAAACAAATACCAGGTGTTAAAATTGACAACCCAACCCTGAACAATCATCACATAGTTATGAAGACAACAAACTGTCTTTTGATCACCATATACCCACTATTGCAGGTTCCCCTATTTTCATTGCACGGTTTACGTCTAAAATGTATTGTCTCCAGATCCAGGGATATAGTTGTTCCACTGAACTCTGCACACATTAGACTGATCATCAAGTGAAATGGCTTTTTCAGTACATATATGTCCAAACACTTCTCACAACCAGAATGGCCACAATTCTTTATTATTAATAAAAAGTGCCTAAATTATATTGTCAGATCTATAGCACATTCACAAGTCCAGTGGTATCATAAACACCCACTGAAGGGATTCCAAACTATTTTGCAAAACAATACTGGAAGGATAGTTCCATAGAAGCAGTATTCCCCATAATACAAATCTATCTTCCATTCCACAAAAAGCAAATGTAATTTGGATGAATAGATTGGTAACCACAAATTTGCCCCATTTGTTAGCACCTCTCTCCCTCATGAATAGAACGCAGATTATTATGCCTGACAACATAAAATATATTCTATTTAGGGTTCTATACTTCTGATGTAACATGACTGTATTGTATTATATAATTTGACTACTCCTTGTTTGTTTGGAAGGAGACTATATAGGAGACCATGAAGATTTATGGATGAAATATTTACGGTCATGCTCTTATGCTAGGTTAGATGATAGCTAATCTAGCAGTACTTGTTGAAAAGACTTACTTTTCCAAGAACAATGAATTAGGTGTGCCAAGAACAATGACTATTTATTCATTTATTTGCATTTGTTTACCAGGATAATCTGACTGGGCAGGAAAGAACCTTTTTAGTGGAGGCCAAGGGAGAATAGCTTAGAGAATACAAAATGTAAAAGCATTTACAATATTTACACAAAATATTACAGTAACATAAAATGGTAAATTAATATAACAATAAATTTAAGTACATTATTAAATATAATTAAAACTGAAGAGGAAAAATAGAGTGAAATACAGGCAAAGAATAATACTAGGAAAGGAGAGAAAAAAAATAAAGATAGAAAAAGCTAGGAAAGCTGAATAGTGGTGATTCACCTATGGGCTACTTCTTGGGTACTAGTGCTGGTTTCATCAGAAGCAAAACAGTAGCACCAATCCCAATCTAATTCCTGAGAAGCAGAATGGTCACAGATGTTGCTCCATTCAGAACACTTGCTAAAGTCTTCTACTGACAGATACCATGGATGGCAATACAGTGTCTGCACAAAGGCCCTGAAGAGGTTCTCATCAAAATCACAACCATACCAATCTAGAAAGTCCCATATAGACTGCCCAGTCAGAGATCATCAGGAATCAATGCCCATCTGCTCCTTCTCTCTCCAGTTGAAAAGCAATAGCATTAACCCCAAGCTGGCTCCTATGAAGCAGTTCTCAGGATCTCCAGAGATTGGTATCTCTAGACAGGCTAGAAAATAATGCCCCTTTGCTCATTTTCTCTTTAAGAGCAAAACAGATGCAGAAATGCCAAGCTGATTTCACAGAAGTTTCTAGAATCCCCAGTTATCTGTACACTTGTCCCAGATGTTACAGATATTAAATGTAAGATGAGAATAAGGGATTAATCTCTGACTATTGCAGTGTACACTAAGTGGGAAGATATGAAACAGAGACTAAGCCCCAGCATTAGCAGTTTATGGGGATGGCCTACGTTGGATCTTTTACTGCCCAGTAATATGAGTAGATATGATGAGACTAGGAAGAGCTTCCAAAGTAAAAAGTAGGAGCAGGCAACTCAAAAGCCACCAATTATAAATATAAAAGGACCAGGCAGGTTACTGGGAAAATTGTAATGCAGTCACACACCAACAGCAGTCTCAAAGCACTTGACTAAACCATTTCATGTTCTGCTAACTCTAAATGTTCCTTCACAACTTCACCCACAAATTAGCAAGATTTAATTCCTTTTCAATCAGTGAATGGAAAAGTTGTTTGTCTGACTTATAAACCACTAAGGAAAGAAACTAAGATAAAACAGCATTAAAAATAAACTGTAACAGAACAAAAGGCAAGATTAAAAATAATTAAAGTATCTAAACCTTAATTGAAGAAATCCAATCCAATGCAGTCGCACAGCAGATAACTCATAGCTCCCAATGGCTCTGCTATATTTTGTTAGGCTAAATCACTTAAAGTTTCAACCAGTTAAAAGAAAATAGTTGAAACCTCAATGGATATAAGAAACAAAAAATGTTTTTTTTTTTTTTTTTTTAACAAGGGGGCATGACCCACTCCAGCATCTGAAGCGGTCTTGAGAAACTGTCTATGGCCCATCTCAATCTCACAATCGGTCAATGCAAGGTATTAAGATAACCCAGGAAGGGTTTTGGTGACTTTCAAATGAGAAATGATCATCACTACAAGCAAGTTCTTCTCCTACTTTATTATCGCACATGGTAGAGTATGTGGTCCTTTTGGATCACTAAGAGCATTAGTGCTGCCTCACAGCTATGGTTCACCGCTGGTTTACCACCCGTCACAGACAGTACCTAGTGTAGTCAGGTCTTCTCTATACCCTCACACCTGCAGGGGTCCACAAGGTTCCAGATTGGCTCCTTTTTTACTTTTTATTATGTTCTACCTTTGGGAGATATTTGGGGAGAGGTTTGTACTGCCATCGCTGCAGCAATGTTACTCATCTCTGCCCCTTAACTCCTTCAGTAATCTACATCTGCCACACAAACACTTGTTCATCTGAAATGCATTAATACCTGAATGATATGTAATCAGTTAAAGAGCAATACATCCACGATGGTCACTACTGGCATTCACACCAGTGTTCTTGATTCCCAATCTCTTTCCCAGTGTTATTAGTGATGGGAGCAGTCTCAAATTCATGTCAAAGGTAAACAATTTGAGGTTTATCATTGATGACAAATTCATGTTGAAGGACCAAGAGTCAGTTGACATCAAGACCTCTCATTTCCATCACTCTTGCCCTTATTAAACACCTTATTCCATCTCTAGATGTCCCAATGGCTGCATGTTTTACTTTCCTCCTTACTGGACTGCAGTATCTCCCTACTGCTATGGTCACCAGACTTAGAACATGACTGACTGCATCCAGGGCAGATCTCTACAGCCTGACTACATAGCATTATTTTAGAGTACCACTACAATATGATAGTTGTGTGTAGCCTGCTGTCAATGCCTAATTGGTCTAGCATCATGTCTAAATTAATAGTTTTGGTAGCTCTGCATCCCTCATCCACTACTTTCAGGAACTATTGGAAATATCAACCTTCTACTGCCCTACTCTATAACAGCAGGGGTGTTGCCTAATGGTTGTAAGGGTATGGTTAAGTCTCCAATGAAAATATTTCTTACATCTATCTTATATTATCTTTAGACCCTACAAACAAGGATATAAGCCAGTCCAGCTCAGTAAGCAGCTTTAGAGAATGGGTGACCTGTAGACTGCCACCTGATTGGAAGAATGGGTGACCTGTAGATTGCCATCTGATTGGAGATGGAATGCTCTCCAGCAGGGTGTTACTCTACAGGTAATGCCTGCTGAAAACTGAGTCCACCGCTTCACAGCAATATATCAAGCTGTCGTGGAGCTTGGACTGAAAGTAATCTAATGGTCGCCATTATTTTATGCTTGCCTGTGGCATTCGGCCTCAGAACAGCTCTGGGCAGGCGTTATTTCCACAATAACACATGCCCTACTGGGCATTATTGCTTACTAGCTTCCTAAATCTTTTATCTTTTCAATCTGACATTCAGTATTTAATTATAATTAGATGTTCTATTGTTATTATATAGCTTAATATTTTAATGTGTCTTACTGTTATATTTTTTCCTTGATACTAATATATATATGTAGCACATGCAAATAAGAGTATCATGTTTATTTTCTAGGCACTGAAACAGAATTTAAAGTGAACTTCAATTTCATCCTTAAATAAAATATAGTAAGGAATTTAAGTTCCTTTTGCTTAAGGCATACTTTGTAAATACAGCTGCTGAATTCCCAAAACACTTTATTCACTAAACAAAATGATATCGGTTTTATTTAGCAAAAGAAAAAAAATAGGATTTTCTTTGAATCTAGTGCCAAGCCTTATAATGTTTTGTTTTAGATTTGCCTTCAAACTGTTTTCTGCTGAATGATAAAAAAATCAGAAGTCTCTAAGTTTAGTGATACTGCTTGCTAAATATTCTATAACTGATTTTTATATCAATATGTTAGTTGCTTCAAAATCAGACTGCAACAAAAGATTACTGATACAGATTGTGAATAAAAATGGAACAGTTAGAGAGCCCCAAGTCACTCACTGATTAAGTATAGTCTGTGATTTATATCAATGCCCAAAACTCTCTCCATTGGGACTGCCCAGGGACACACATGGCTAAGGAAGACTTTTTGATCTTGGATCATCCAACCTTAAATAATTAAGTCTAATTTGTTTGTAGGAGGTAGCAGTAATATTTATTCCTTAAAATCCCACAATGCAACATTCCTTAACAGTCCTGGCTTTGAAATGAGATCTTTTTGAGCTTCAAAATCTTTAAACTACTTAGACTAGTCTGGCTTCTGGATTCATGGCAGAAAGCCCAACAATGATAGAACTGCAAACAGGGGACTGGGCTACTTTACAATCTTCAGCAAAGTCTCTCACGGTTTTTCTAAAAGAAATTCTAGAAGTTACAGAAACACTGAAAGAAACAAGTGATATTGTCAACAGCTGCTCACTCCGCTCAACAAATTCAGAACGGCATTAAGTAACCAACAAACTGCAAACGGAACGACAGAAATTATGGCAAAATAAACTAGAACTGATTATCGATTCTGAGGCCATGGTCAGATGAATTAATGTGCACCTTATCAGCCTCCCTGAGGACAAAGAATGGATGCAATCACGACCATTCATTTAAGGAGAACAAACAAGCCTTCTGAATTTACATGCACCTCTGACAAAAAAGAACACATAGTATAAATACTAAAATGGGCACAAATTTTCCAATGCATTTCATAATCAAATTTATGATAATGGTCTTCTGGTCATTTTAGATAAAGCAGGTTACCTGATTCACATTCAATTCATAAAGCTCAGAAACAATGTTGAAGATTTTGTGTGGATAAATGATTTTTAGTTCATTCCTTGTGTACAGGTGAATATGTGAACATGATTTATACGTTTGTGTAAGTCCATGTGTGAGAATGTAACTGCTGTGTGTTTCTGTCTAGTAGTCAGAATGCCACTGCTGTGTGCATGTCTGTGTGTCAGAATGTGACTTCTCTGTGTGGGTGTATATGCATCTATGTATCAGCCTACAGGTGAATACTACTTTTATGTTAACGTATGTTCATGTGCGAGTGTTACTGTTGAGTGCGTAAGTCTGTTTGTTAGAATGTAACTGCTGTGTGTGTGTGTGTGTGTGTGTGTATGCATGCATCCATCTACACTTGAATATGTGAATATGACTTCTATATTTGTGTAGATCCATGTGCGACAGCTGTGTACGGCTCTCTGTCAGAATGTGACTGCTGTGTGAGTGATGACTTTATGAATGTGAAAATATGAATGTGACTGCTGTCTGATCTATATATCTATATTTTATATATCTATATATATATATATATATATATATATATATATATATATATATATGTATACCTTCATATTGTTGATCACACATGATCGACCGGCCACTTCATCGAACTGTTTCTGCGAAACCAGAACTGAGAATCCTTCTAAATGTCAAATTTTGACATTTCCGACCGCGCCACATCTCCACACCAGTGCTACCATGGGGCAAAAAGGGGGCAAGGTTTTGCTGTTTGGAAATGGTGTTCAAAGTTTTGGACAGTCGCACTTCGGTATTCTCGGAAGTGGGGACGACCATACTGTGACTGACAACATGAACGTAAACATATATACATATATATGTGTGTGTGTGTATGTGTGTGCAAAGATGAATATGTGAATGTGACTACTTTTGCATGCATATGCCGGTGTGTAAAAATGTGTGCATGTTTGTGTGTACAAATGAATGAATATGTACTTTTGAAAGTGACTGTCTTCAATGCATGTGCGCATGTAAGTGTGCAACTCCCATGCGTGTGTAAAGACGAATATGTGATATGACTGCTGTGTACATGTGTAAGGGCCTTTGTAAGATTTCAGCTATTGTGTGTGCATGTATATATATATACACACACACAGGGAGGCAGAGATATTCCATCAGTAGATACCCATCTATATATACATAGATGGATATCTTCATTCATATATATATTCATATATATATATATATATATATATATATATATATATATATATATATATATATATATATAAAATGTACATGTATATATACATTTTATGCACATATATATATTTAGGATCTGGACACATGCTCGACTAGCATATGTCCGAATCACAAAACATTGAACACATACACGAAAGCGCTTAACATCGACAAGCGCTTCCGTGTATGTATGCCTGTTTTGTAGATCAGACTACAGTGTGGGTAAGGGAAAATTCCCTTTTTCCCCACTGTAGTGCGATCTCGGTGTGAGAATAATAAAGTAGGGGGTGTGGTGGGTGCAAGGAGGGAGAAGCCCCCATGCAGAAACGCAGATTTTTTTTTTTGAACTACACATACATGGAAGTGCTTTTTGATGTTAAGCGTTTTCGTGTATGTGTTTGATGTTTGGTGATTTGGACATATGCTAGTCGAGCATGTGTCATAGACCCATATATTTATATATATATATATATATATATATATATATATATATATATATATAGGTCTACCTGATAACACCGACAACAAAATCATCGACACCACAAAACCAAAAGTTCAAAAACACGGAACTTCACATGCCCGACAAACCACAATCCCGACAATCAACAAACAAAACAAATCCCCTGTCCAAAAAGCATACACACAACACAAGCGCACCAAAAACATTACAAACCTACTCTAAACCTTACATACACAACTATCTATGCACTAACTCAAACCCTAATGTCCGCCACTATCACACACTCACCTAACCCACGCCCTAACCCTTATTCACTTATCCCGCCCCTAACCCTACAGTCAGTCACTATCGCACACTTACCTTAACATGTCGGTGTTCTCAGCATCAGGATTTTCCATAGTCGATCTTCCGGTGTCTGTGTTCTCGTCATCGGCGTTGTGGACTTTCGGCGTTATCAGGTAGACCCATATGTGTATATATGTGTGTGTGTGTGTGTGTATATATATGCTGGCTCCATTTTTTGATTTCTTTTGGTTTACGTTTTGGGGGCCGTGCAGTACCTATGCGCAGGAGGACGGTTTTGCTGGTGTATACACACACACACATACATGTAGGTTTACTATCGCATGGTCAAAAGGGGTCAGGTCGAACATTTGCAACATCGGAAAACAATACTGAATTTATAAACATCGGAAGACCAGAATATCGAAAATGGTAAACACAAAAATGTCTAAACGACATTTTTGACATTCCCGTCTTCCACTCATGTTAGATTACCTCTGCTATTTTGCATGGGGCTACACACCGCTGCACCCCCCACACCCCCTGCACATTAAATATGCCAACTCAGAGATCGCACTACAGTGAGGAAATGGACTACTTCCCTGTTCCTCACTGAAGCGCGTACTCCCTCTGCAGTCTCGGCACATTGCTTGTCAAAAGGTCGAGGGCACCAAGCAACTCTACTAACCTCGGTCGACCACTGTTGATTCAATTTCCTGCCCTTTGGAAACTGATATCGGCCATTCGACTGCCTGCCATTCAGGTAAGTCATAGTAAGCATGTGTGTGCATGTATAATATATATATATATATATATATATATATATATATATATATATATATATATATATATGTATATATATATGTATATATGTATATATATATATATATATATATATATATATATATATATATATATACATATATACACACACACACACACACACACACAATATAAAATATATTATATATAAGTGAACAATTAAAGAAATGTCATGGTTTTTCAGGTGCATGGACTCCAGCAAGTTTCTTAATTTTTTTGAGAGTTCATATTTATATTGTTTGCCCAAATTAAAGGTAGAAACAGACCATGGTTTTCATTCAATAAGTGGCCTCTTCACAGTGCACACAATAGTGTGTGTGTAAGAGTTTTTTTTCACTACTCAGTGTATATTTTGTGTTTTTTTATATCACTATTTCCCGACACATTTCTAAACTAAAGGTTTATGTCATTTAAAGTATTTGTACCTTTTCATACATTTGTCAATTCTAGGCATGAACTGCACTACAGCAGCCTACATGACTGCCAATTAAAAACTATCTCACTATATTGATAGTTATGTAGTGGAAGAAAAATATTCTTCAAATAAGCAATAATACTAAATATAATGATATTTAATTCAGACAGTTTGAAACAATATGACACTGCAACTTCTGATATTGATACTGCTGAGTTGAAGAATGACATTCCAATGAATGTTACCTTTACAAAATGTGAAAGCTCTGCACCTAACAGCTCTATAAATTCTACTGCTGTTAAGTATAAAGGTTCTAGATGCTGCTGTATTCTAGGTCACATTTACTGATTCTAATGAAGCCTGCACTGACTGATGCAGGGAGAATCTGATGACTAATGTTAAATACGCTTTACAGTCAGCTGGTGAATTACAGAAGCTTTAGAAGTTTCAAAAAAAGTTGTTTCAACACTTTTTGTTAGCTTTGCAGGGAGATTTCTTCCTAATCCTATGCTCTTGTTCTGTTCCTGGTTGTTTTTATCTGTTCAGTCCATCTAGCTAGACTGCATGACTTTCTTACCTGGTTACCAAGTATCACCTACAATCACCCTTACTGGGCCATCTAATGGTGAGCCATTTCCAGTGTAGAACAATACCTTCTGATACCTCGAAAGGTAAGTTACTTATACTTACAAAAAATGGTAATTTTTTATTGTACCTGTGTGAACAATGCAAGTACTTTAAGCTCCCATCAGACAGCACACCCCTTACAGACTTGCTTATTGCCTTGATGAACACTCTGCATTAACTATGTATGCCTTTCTACAGGTGGTCACACTCCTCTTCTTTCTGACAAAAACTCTGCAGTTCAAGCTCAGTGCATTTCTGGGTTGTGATTACAAATGTGCACCTCATTCCTCTCAGCTGTCCCATATTTTCAGGGATGTGATTTTGGATGAAAATCCTTCCTAAAACTGATGAATTTCTGAGGAAGGACTGGGTTTCAATCAACAAATATTGAAATATTTCAGTTACAGACCTATGGTGTTTCAAAAATGCATGAAAATTCAAGCTGTCTTCTGTTAACTTCCTAAGTCAACTACTATTGATATTTGAACAGCAATCTTGATGTACGACTGTTCTCTTAGATTACTGTTGGTGTTGAACCTGATTATAGAAATAATAGGCTGAAAATATAGTGTAAATTAGATGATTCTGCAAAGTCCATGTACTTTGGCTATTATATACAACTATCTTAATGAAAACATATTTGATATAAAAATTACAGTCTGAGTGCATAAAGATGCTAAACATCTTGGTCGCAAGTTCCCATAGATAGCTTTCAAAATCTCTCTTTTTACTAATTCATAAATTAATTAGCACTGCACAGTACATCAGAATTCTTATATTTTTTCTAAGTTCATGAACATACTATAATGTGACTTTCATTAGGAACCTTTTTAAAAACGCATAAACTAACATCACAATTGAGATATCAATATTATAGTAATCACTTTTCATGACAACACCCCCTATCACTACCACTATTGCTTTCATACTTGAATATAGTAACTCCAAAGTTGCACAAACATATAGAAATGACGTACTTAAATGCAATAAAAAAAATCACAGTCCATCTGCAACATTTAATGACAAAGAAATCAAACTGTTCAGCTGAAACAAATAGAAACAAACAAACCTCCACAGTGCCTCATCTTAGCTGCAGCAAATCTAGATAAGGCTATGCTGCAAGCAATGAACACAAACATTCAAAATTACAATACTCCCTAATACTATTCTGAATCTTAGGATTGTCAAAATGTGAAGTATGTAAAAACAAAATAAGAGAGAACAGAGTATGCTGACAATTACAGTTCTCCTTTAAAGTTATATTTTGCAGAATGGGCTATATTCCTAAATGATGGCCCCCACCATTGCTACTTACTCTGGGATCAACTTATCTTAGAGAAAAGGGAATACTTCCATTAGACACAAAACATAAAACCATCCCTAAAATTCTAAACCTCATATTCAACTTTTAGCAATAACTCAAATATAAACACTACATATTTATTTGTTCTACCTGATCTTTCCTTTTGGAATTATTCAACAAAAAAAAAAGAATTCACCGAAAACGACAAGAAACATTTACTAAAATAAGTAGAAAAATATACATCTTCCCCATATTGGAGAATATTCACTTGGAAGTTCATACATAGGACTTCAGTACCCCATAAAAAAGCAGTCATTTATAAAACACAAAATGCTGGAGATGAGAGACTGCATTAGATACCGACTGGCTTCACATGATAATTGAATGCAAAATTTTAACTTCCTTTTGGACCGACTTTAAAAACTTTTGCAAAGCTTTGTGCATTATCACAGACTCCCTCATATTATTTAATGCATCACTTCCAGAAATTAGTCCAGTACCTCAAATCTTAATTGTTCTATCTTAGTTAGTGCAAGGAAAGCCATTACTAAAAATTGGAAATGTAAGACTATCTCATTCAACAGTGAATTTATTTGCCTAGCAAAATCAGTTTGTAATAATGACATTTCTACCATAAAAATGAGAACTAGAAATGTAACACACCAACTAATTGCCTGGCAAAAAAATGTATAAATTATTACAAAATAATTAAATGTTTTGTATATGTACGTATTGTTATGGACTCTGTATATAATTTGTATATAGTTGTGCTTATATTGTTATAAATTGTTTGACTGGTTACTTATTTGTAAAATCAACTAAAAACTTTTTTTTTTTTTTTTTTTTTTTTTGAAAAGGGAATACGTCAAGACACAGTGATCTCAGAGTTAATATGTCTAAGTCCCCATTTTTGCACATTCAGTATTGCTGTTCTGGGACTCTCACTTAAGTGATGGAATGAAAAACTGTTTAAAAATTAACAGCAAATACATGCATAGTCCGGAAAAGCACACCTTGATTTCTGTGATGCAATATTCTTGACAACTCTGTCTGAGTCTTTCAGCTTTTCCCGGTTAGGGGTCGCCACAGCGGAACTCCGGTCCGCTAATGATTGGCAGTAGAGTTTTTACGTGCTGGCTTGCCGGGCCTAACACAACCTTCAATGAAGGAATGCCCATTCACGCATGTCGCCACATGGAAGACGCTCTAACTGAGAATCGAACGGGCAACGTCTAACTGAGGCGACAACGCTACTGCAGCACCACCACCGCAGTCCTTAAAAACTTCTCATGACTCCTTTGTATTGCAAGCCGTCTGTACTCATTCAGAACCATGTGTGTGCACTTCATGTTTCTTCGTCATATAGCCGCAAATGCCAATAAGCTGGTGAACTCTGAATTTAGAAATACAAAAAAAAAAAGACCTAATTATGTTTCTAAACATCTATAATTTTAACTGGGGCTCTAGTCACTTTCATAGCACTGCTGTAAAAATAATAGATTTTTTCACTTTTTAGAGTGATGTGTTCCATATTAAAAATATAGAGCTTGGGGAGACATTTAAAATTACATATTGCTGCAATAATCTGTGTTAAATGCAGTGAAAACCAAATGATACCAAAAACCTTACACCAGACACTACCCTGTAACAAACTGTAGGATAATAAAGTATATGAGTAATACTTAATAAAAATGTCAACTGTCAGCCCCATTTAAATGGTACTTAAACATTTTTAATGCCACAATGACTTGTTAAATTTAACTTCATGATTTATGCATCTTCATTGCCTTCAGAATTTCTGAATTTTTTTAGTGCTGTGAAATTAAAAACAGCAGCATTCTCAGGTGTGAGCTTAGATGATTCTCCAAAGATTTTACATCAAAGCAGAGCTCTTATTTTATTTTACTTAATATAAGTGGACAGAACCTCAGAGGTTTATTTTCAGTAGGTCCTCTTACAGTAACTGCAGTAAATAAAGACATTAATAATACATACAGCAGTCACATAAATCACATATTCACGTCACAAGTCACCATTTCATCATCAGAAATGTTATAGTCAATGGCAAAACTCTGATGCACAGCACACCATTACATCACCCCTGGATTGCATCCATAAGACATAAATGCAATTTTTAAAATAATAAAATTGCTTGGAGGAGACTGATGTTAAAAAAAAAAAAAAAAAAAAAAAAAAAATCAAGAGGTTCCAGATCATAATGCCACAGACAGTAGAAGACTTACTGCTGTATTCAAGAGAAATCTGAAGAATGAGAGAGCCAAGTAAGGTGTACATGCTGAGGGCTCAAGAGGAGCTTTTCGTCTTTGGTGTTAATGCCAGCGACAAGTGGTGTGCTTAGTTTAGAAATCTTAAACAGGCAGATGTTGATAATATAGCCTATAGGGAGATGTGAAGCCATCCTGGTTTGCTCAGTCATACAAAGATGTTTACTTAATTGTGAACTCCAGTATAAATATGTATATATTCATATTAGTGGCATTGGGTATTTTTGAGTGTGGTTTCAGAAAATGACACAAGAGACATACTCTGGTGCTTTTTACACTATTACTACGGTTTCCCTTGTTAAAGAAATGTCCACCTCTGTTCTACGTAACATGCAGTTATTAGATTTTATTGGAGGCTTTGTGTAGAAGTCATGTACAAGATAAGTAGAGGCACAGCAGAATTTCAATTACATGTTTTCTCTGACACAAAGGGAATCAGTCATTAGGGCAATTATGGATGATTTTGTATGAGCCATATTAATCTATACAGAGGTGCTGGACATCATTACTCTGAAGACCATATTGGCAGAGACCATATGCTCAAAGTTTTGGAACTCCAAACACTTTCCATTGAAATCTCTATATAGTACAGAACTCAGGATTTGCCGTTTTCTTCGCTGTAGTGCGATCTCAGAGTTTTTATATTTAAGTAGCAGGGGTCGTGCAGAGGGGGCTTGCCCCCCCATACAAAAACATAAATGTAAGTTGTTTTATTTTTTTTTTTGTATTTTCTAATTGTTTCAAAGTTCCAAAACTTCGGGCATACGATCTTCTGAGTTTTGAAACTTCCTTAAAGTGCTACGGACCCACAAACACACATTAATTTTATATATATATATATATATATATATATATATATATATATATATATATATATAGATATATATAGATATATATATATATATGTATATATATATATATATATATATATATATATATATATATATATATATATATACACACACACACATATATATATATATATATATATATATATATATATATATATATATACACACACACACACATATATATATATATATACACACACACACACACACATATATATATATATATATATATATATATATATATATATATATATATATATATATATACACACATATATATATATGTATGTGTGTGTGTGTGTGTGTGTGTGTGTGTGTGTGTGTGTGTGTGTACACATACATATACACACGTGTGTGTGTGTGTGTGTGGGGGGGGCACTTTCATTAATCAAAATTACACTTACCTAAATTTTAAAAAAGCGAGATGAAACCTTACTATTGCGAATCCATGGATCATCAATATTTTTTTTAAGGGAAATGAACCACAGCCATCAGGGTGAACTTTGCCCTTTTCCCCCAATGTAGTGCGATTGCGAAGTCATTATATTTAGTTGGGGGGGGGTGTAGGGTTTAATTTGTGTCATTTTGTTTTGTTTTACCTTGGTGGCCAACTGGTTCATTTCCCTTAGAAAAAATATTGCTTACCTGTTGATTTGTAATAGTAAGCTTTCTGTTATGTCTGTTTGCATAAGTGTAATTACGATTACTAAAAGTAGACCCATAGAGATATACATATATATATATATATATATATATATATATATATATATATATATATATATATATATATATTATACACATACATATTTAGACCATCTCTGCAGTACAGTAGGACTAATCCTGTCATGTTATCTAAGTCAGCCAAGTGTGTTCTGGTACTGGAAGAGCTGGGGGTGTTGGGAATGAGCAGCTCAGATAGGCTTGTTTATTTTAGAGAGACAGAGTGAGAGAGAGACAGAAAGAGAAATGGTCATCTCATGCTTCACTACTCCATTTCGTAAAATGTTATATTTATAGTCAGGCAAGTGCAAGATGGGGAAATGGATGCTCAATAGTTATTAAATTGTTTACCTCTGGCAATTTCAGTCAGTGTCAACCAGATGCCTCTTTTAAAGCAGCATTTGAAGATCTGGAAATGCATTAAATAAGATTAATGGGGAGAAAAAAAAAATTATGATCTACAGAGAAATAAGCAGATGGATGTCTATGAGAAGCACTGAAGATCTGAACTGTTTAAAAAAGTCTGAGGAAAACAGTTTTCTTGAGTTAAAAATACAGTCTGTATGTATGAAATAAAGAATAATAATGTTATACAGGTAAAAATGAGTCACAATGCAGAGGTGCTACAAACATGTCCATAAGTAAAAGCAATCCGAACTGCTAAAGCCCTTGCTATATAAACCGTTTAAATTCACAGTACTCCAAGCAAGCTAGGAGTATGACACCTGTTGAAATTCTGAGGTTCAGAATGTGTTCCTCAGAAAAGTGGAACTAGAGGTACAAACGTAGTAATATATGTTAAGTGTAAAGATGTGGAATCTCAGAGTATTCTCTGTACTCCCAGGTACAGTAATCTTAGACAGTCTACGTATGTACCAGGGGCTGTGAGCTCTACTACAAGTAGAGCATTGGAAGGTGTAACATCCAGTCACTAGTTCTATTATATTGGGAGGGGTTGATG
>NC_056750.1:474503006-474505506 GCF_019279795.1 Protopterus annectens
ACAGGTACAAAACGCACTCTAAAGCCAAGAATACAGCATCCATGGGACCAAATGACATCCTGGGCTGTGTACTACATGAACTACAATATGAACTGGCACCTCACCTAAGTGTCATGTTTAATCATAGCCTCACCTCAGGTTTCGTGCCCACTGAGTGGCGTAGAGCTACAGTTATCCCAATCCACAAGGGGATCCACCTTGGCTCCCGGGAACTACCGGCCCATCAGTGTGGCAAGCGTCATCTGCAAGGCCATAGAGCGATATCATGGAACTTATAAACAAAGACATTGGCAACCTTCAAACACTGGACCCCACCCAGTTTGGGTTTGTGAAGGGCCGATCTTGTCTCCTGAACCTGATTGACTTCTTTGAATCAGTCTCCAGAGCCATGGACAAGGGTAAGGTGGTCCACACAGCCTATCTAGACCTTGCCAAGGCCTTTGACACCATCCCCCACTCTGGAATCATAGATAAACTTACTAAGTTGGGCATTAATCCCTATGTCACCCAATGGGTTGCTAAATGGCTCACTGATAGAACCCACACTGTAAAAATAGCCGACTCCAAATCCAGCTCCAGACAAGTGACAAGTGGAGTACCTCAGGGTTCAGTCCTGGGGCCGCTCTTGTTTGGCATCTACTTCTCTGAAGTACAGGTCAACACTAAGGGACTCTGGCTAACAAAGTTTGCAGATGACTGCAAACTGGGAGCCATTATTGAATCCCCAAATGATGTGGATACTCTACAAAAGGGCCTTACAGAAACAGATGCTTGGTGCCAGAGCCATGGGCTCAAGCTCAATGCCAAGAAATGTATTGTTATCCCTTTGGGAAAAACATGTATCCATGAATTACCATATAGGTGGCAGTACACTAAACACAGAAAGTGTGATAAGAGACTTAGGGACACAGGTGGACAGTGGTCTCACCTTCGATAACCACATCGCCACAACAGTCAGGAAATCCTTCTATGTGGCACACCTCATCACGAAGGGCTTTTCATCCAGAAAAAAGGAGGTTATTGTCCCACTGTACTCATCCCTCATTAGACCCATTATAGAATACAACGCCCCATTTGGTATGTACCTCTCAAGACATCTGCAACAACTGGAAAGGCCTCAGAAATACCTCACTAAAAGAATCACAGGCCTAAAGCAGATGCCCCACGCTGACCGCCTTAAAAACTCCAGCTATACTCTGTCGTGATATCGCCTACACAGAGGCGATCTCTGCTTAACATACAAGGCCATGTCAAACCCAGAGCTGTTGGACATGCTACACTTAAAGAAATCCCAATCCCTCAGAGCTACACGCTCCAGGGATCTAAACCTTGTCATCACAATAAACAAAACATGCTGGAGGGATAGGTTCATGACCCAGAGACTCCCCAGACTCTGGAATAGATTGCCCATATATGTCAAGCAGAGTGCCTCTTTGGACCTCTTCAAGAGGAACCTTGACGATTGGATGGGAGAAAGGAAATTCACCCCAGGGATCATGTCAGTCGCCCTGCTAGACAGGGGTCCAGGAAAGTAAATAATGTGGGAAGAAATAGCCAGGGAATTGTTATGGCTAGGCTTGTATAGGCCCTAGGGCTGATAGCCTAGTACCAACCTATGAACCTATGAACCTATAAGAATATGTTGAAAAACCAAACCGGAAAGCAGAGTGCAGGTTACAAGTTGTAGTATACCACAGACGCCAAATAAAGTCCAAATAGAAACTGCATAAAAACAACTTTATTCCAAGAAGTGAGCGCTTTTGCGATGTATCACACACCGCTCCTTCAGACAATCTTACACACAAAAAGTTCATGGTTTAAATAGCAAAATCTAAAACAATTTGTAACAATTATTCAATTATTCAAATTCAATTAGTGATGCAAGTAACTCCTGGGTCACATGATAACAACTGAAAGCATACTAGATGAAAACTGTCATAGAAGCACTACAATGAAGTGCTTACTCATTTCTAGTAACTGCTAATACTTCTACTTGATGAAGTTTTTAAAACATACTGATCGAAGTTTCAAAACTTGCATGAAAATCATTGTGTAAGAATAAAATCAAATAAAATAAAATCATTGTGTAAGAATAAAATCAAGTAATGTATGTACCGACTAAAAACCAATATTAAAACACCCCATTACTTACATAACTACTTGTCAAGAGGGTATAAGTAATGTTTAAAAAATATATAGAAATATATATGTATAAGACAAAACAGTGGTTATAATTATAGTGTGTTTATATTGCACCTAAAATTAACAGTAACCTAGTATGCCCTAGTGCTATTGATAATTTTATATATCAAAATTGTATAACATATAGCTTGAGTAACATTGATTTAAATAGATATTGCCTATAATACATATATATATAAAATATTGTATTGTATCATGACCTAGGTTAACCAAACAAAACCTGAATACATGCTACGATTTATTACTGGAGGTCAGACTATATTATATTAAGTCTACCTAAGTTTCCTCGCTAAAAGAT